>NC_092342.1:56970000-57047500 GCF_046630445.1 Rutidosis leptorrhynchoides
GTAATAATGACACACTTTCGAGTGAACTGGTATCAGTAATCAGAGAAAAATTGGACGGAGTAAGAAAAGAATCCAGATGCGGAGATAATAAGTTACAATTTGGTAAAGGAAAATCAAAATTCGCAGCGAAAAGAAGAGCACGACACCTTGAAAAATGTCACAAATGCGGAAAATGGTCACACGAAGGTAAATGTTCAAATAATCAAACTTATCCAAACACCGAATTTGTTACTTTATGCAGAGATGGACCGTTCATATGTTTAGAAGAAAAAACGTTAAATGCTCGAGGTTACGCCTATGTAGCCATGGAAAACCAATTAGTCCGACTATCTTATGAGTTGGCTAGAGCATATCACTAAGAATACTATCTCACAGGTAAGTCTGTACAGTTTTTTTTTTATTTTTATTTTTATTTTTAACCTTTTGATAATAAACGCTAATTTGTTCGCTATAAAGTATTAAATTGGTATTCGATGAAATTAGGTCTTGCGACCGAAATTATTGATATCATACAAAAATTTATTACATCACTGCGAAATTTAACGTTTATTCTTAAGGTATAAATATCTTTAATCAATCAACCCAAAATATTTTAAAAATTTGTCATGAGTTAAATTAGGTCATGGAACCGAAATTACTTTACCGAAAAGAGGGGCACATATTTTTGATAATATTTGATTGATTAAAGTGGGATAAAAGCCAAAAAGATTTTTAATTTTATTTTTACCATGTTTTTAAAAAATTAATAAATTAATATTAAATAAATATTGTAAACTTTTAAAATTGTAAATATTTGGAAAATTAATATTTTTAATATAAGTTTGTATGTATAAAAACAAAAATATAATTTAAGTTTGGTGTGAATTTATAATATGAATTTTTAATTAAGTTTGGTGTGAATTTTTTAAATTTTATGCATTTTAAATTTAAGTTTGGTGTTAATTTAAAAACAAAAATTTACTTTATTTCGCTAAGTTAAAAATATGATTTTTAAAATTCGTCGTGAGTTGAAGACTAGGTCGTTGAACCGAAATTGCTTTACCCGAGGGAGGGACGAGAACTTTTATTATCATTATTTTTAATCTTATTGAATTAAAGTATGCCAAAAAAAATTAAAAAACCCAAAAATCTTTACTTTTAAAACCACGCTTTAAATAGACAAATTTTAAAATTTTGTCGAGGGACGGACTAGGACATCGATCAGAAACGACCTCGTCCTAAATAACAAGGGAAACAAATTTTTAAAATTAATTAATATTTATTTTATAAGTTAAAGATTTAGAAAAAAAATAAATAAAAATAAAAATAAGCTCCGCGACTCGCGGAGTTTGAAGGGGAAATTCACCGCGACTCGCGGAGAATGCAAAATCCAGAAAAAAAAATAAAAGGGATCGATCAGATCAGTCAATACACAAACACCCCATTTTACTGCGAAAATACACACACAAACACATCACAAATCCGAAATTTTTCACCATTTTTCATCAAATCTTTCACAAAATCATGTTGAGAAGAATGCTATCAAGGAATTATTCAAGGAAATGGTAAATTTCTACACCAAAACACCCTTTAACCCAAAAATTTAGTGTTCTTGAGCAATTTTATACCTAATTCGATTTTGATGCTTTTTAGTGTAATTTGCTTAAATTACTTTTGTATTATACTTGTATAACCTAGATTGATGCTATTTAATATGATTAGAAGCCTTAAACTTCAAAATTTGAGTAATCTAGGGTTTGTGTTCTTGAGCAATTTGGGGTTTTTGATATAAACAGGTTATGGCCAATTTTTGTCATGAATTATTGCTAAATTAAGTAGTGTAACATATTTAGGTAGTTAAATGATCCAAACTTTGAGCCTAAACATGATTTTTGAGAATTAAAGTGGACTTTTTCAAGTCTAAAATTCATGAACTTGATTTTTGAGAGATAATGCCATTTGAAACTTGTTTAATTGCTAATAATGATTATTTTGACATGTTATTTGAGTTGAATGCTTATGAACTTGGCGAACATTTTCGTATATGCTTATTTGAAAAAGTGTAGATTTGATAAAAATATGAAAATGAGCATAAGTTTGATATAAATTGAACATGTCATTGTAATTATTTTGATTGATGATTTTGCTGACACTAATGCATATTTGGATGCACAAAAATTGTGTTTGATATGTTTTGCAGACTGAAAGGGGTGAATCTTCATCTCAAGATCGCATTGCTCCTCCTGAGAATGCGGAACAACAGGATGTTGATAACTATTACAAACAAGATATACCTCATCCAGTTATGACATTTTCAGATATGCACGTGGAAGATTTGCACCCGAACTTGAGATTAGACAGACGTTGGATAGATTATCGAAAATACCAAAGGAGCTTGCACACTCTTCATTCTAAAGCTGTTGAAGTACCTAGGGTAATAGAATGGGAACCGTTAGAAGCAGTAGGATTGGGCGAACGGATTAGAGAATTACTTACACAGAGGTATGGTAATTCTACTTTTAACGATTGGGTACGATTATTCAACATGCGTAGACCTGTATATAAAGTATGGTGTGAAGAATTATTGTGTAGTATAGAAATAAATGACCGGGTAGCTAGTTTAACCGATCGAACTTTTATTAGATTTTTGTTAGGAGGTTCGATGCGCCACATGTCTCTACTAGACATGGCTCAGGCCTTACGTATATATACGCCTGAGGAGCTAGCATCTGCCGATTGTCGAGGGTTGATATTAAATGGTAGGAAGATTGATGAAAATTTTGATACGCATGGTGTATGGAGTCAAATGACTTGCCATCGCCGATTTAAAGGGGGAAATTACTCTTATCTTGATATTGATAGAGCTTAGTTAAGAGTAATTCACAGGTTTCTAGCGAACTCGATTACACAGCGAGGTAAAAATAAGGAAAAGGTAAATAAGCAAGATTTATTTTACCACATGTGTATTCGAGACCCACAAAGCGCTGTAAGTATACCTTATTGAGTGGGTTATTATTTATCGGCTATGGTTAGGGGGATGAGACCGCACAGTATAATAGGAGGTGGTATATTTATTACATTAATTTCTGAGTATCTCGATGTGGATATAAGTCGGGGGGATTATTAATCGAAGAACCAGAACCCCACGATACAATTGGTTTAAATGTATATCATGGTGCTAAGGTTTTGAAGAGGCGAAATAACGCCGCAGTACAATATAATGGAAGACATCCACAGGTTGAAAGAAATCAACAGCCAGGTAATGTGGGAGGGGGAAATGAAATGACAGAAATGCAAAGGTTTATAGCTTCACAAGAGTATGAAAATGCTAGACATCGAGCATTTGAAGATTGGCAAGTTCATCAAAACCATATCATAGCACATTGCCAACATATAGGTAGAAACTATATTCCTACTCCAAAGCCCGTATTTCCTCCCTGGTCTATAGAGATCCAACCACCGTATCCTACTTATAACCCAGCTGAAGCATTTTATAACACATACGGTTATGCATGGAACCCCTACTGGTATCAGTATCAACCCTAGTTTATTTAGTTTTATTTATTTTTGTAATGTTACTACATTTAACACTTATGTTAATATTGTAATAGTTTTTATAATTTTCTAACTTTTATTATTAGATTTTAATAATTTTTGAATGTGGGGTAATATACCAAACTTCAAAAATACGTATATATGTTTGCAGTTTATCTTATGTACACAACAGGGTAAAACAACGTATTTTCAAATACTGGCATTAAGTTCAGCAAAAGCAACTAATTTTGATGACAAGATGCAAAATATATGTGAAATAACAACAAGATGGAATGAACAAATGATGTGCACCATTTATCATTCAACACAAACAACAATATGTTTGGAAACTTTGGTAAAATTTAATCATTTTTCTACGCTAATCACCCTCAATAATTTAAATTGTTACTGATTTCTTGCAAATGAGGGCATTGCAAGATCTTAAGTGTGAGAAGGGGTTAAATTCTTTCGAATTTTAAAATTTTTACTTTATACACTTGGTTACCATCAGAAATACTAGTAAAGCAGTAGTTGTATTAGAATCTAGTGCTCTCTGATAATAAAGAACAGCCCTAGTCTTATATACTGACTACTCAATTCTAGTAAAATTTTTGAAAATTTTCAATTAAATGAACTCAAAATCATGTTTATACATATTTATGAACGATAAAACTAGGTGTTAACACCAAAATTATTGTTACCTCGGAAAGGACATAAATTGAGAAACAAACCAAAATGTTAGAATTCATTTAAAATGGAATAGAGGACAATAAAAAGGAAAATAAAAGTCAAATGTGGAAAAATTTACCAAGTTATTTTAAACATATGTCACATATTTCTGTAACAAATAATTAAAGATACTTTTGCTTTGGACTAAACTAAACAGTTTTACCCGATTTACTGTAAGAAAAATGGATCTACACAATGAATCAATTCCATCATTAAAAGGAAGTAAAGTCTTCCGAAAAAGAAACGCGCTTCTTAATTTAGGTCAAGAAGTTGTCGTCCAGACCAGCTGTAGGTTGACGAAAAATCTAGAAAAGTCATCACTAAAATCAGCAGGAAATCCACGGACCTCAGCATCAAACAGGGTCGCCAAGTGGTCAGATTTATCCTAACCATGAGAGGATCTGTCTCGTAAAATGGGGAGGGCGCCGTGCAAATTAGCTTGATAAGACTAATGAATCAGATCCCCAGAAAGGATAATCTCCTTAAAGATCAAAAATCAGCTTTTAAGACTGATATTACTCAATCCTAGAGATTGACCTTAAAGATTGAGAATTACAAACTCATGGAATTCGATGATATCTAAACTCGAGCTTGAACGAGAAAATATTTTGATCAAAATTTCAAACCGATTTGTTTTCTAAAAACCTATTTTCAATGCGTTCATTACCATTGAACGTAAAATCCTAGGAATTCACCTGGAATTCATTAGGTCACCTGAACCAAATCGGGTGTCAACCGTAAGAACGGTGGTTGCATAGCATGGTCAAAGATAGGACCTTGTGCCAGATCGAAAAATTATAAGGGTGAGCTTTACTATTGCTTCTACAAAGGATAGTAATTGCGTCCGACACGTTATAGACCATAATTAAAAGTATGTCAGGGGACATTGCCTTAACAGTTGCTTGTTCAACGCTTTCCTTTACAACCGGAAGATAGTTTATCGAAAGGTAATATACGGGGCAAGTATACTGGACGTGTTGCTTTCCTAATACAAGGTTAGCAAGTGGGTGACACAAAACCACAAGTTTTGAGCTAAAATTTTCAAATCTGAAACCCACCAAACCCACAAAAATATTTTGCAAACACCGGTGAAGGGTTATTCCGGAAAACTTATCTAGGTAAAAAACTAGATTGAATTTTAAAAAAGATCAAATGTTTTCATAAAGATCCAATTTCCTTAATGGGTCTAAATTTTTATAGTCATGTGGGACTGTAAACCACATCGTTACTACCATTGTTTATACCGCCGTATAAAAATCACTGATGTACAAAGTGTGAAGAATAAAGAAGTGATTCTAGTATTTCAAGACTATATTGCTTGAGGACAAGCAACGCTCAAGTGTGGAAATATTTGATAATGCTAAAAACGAACATATATTTCATAGCATTATTCCTCAAGAAAGACAAGCTTTTAGTTGCAATTGTCCTATTTACAAGTGATATTCGTTTAAATAATAAAAGGTGAAGACAAAAGACAGATTCGATTAATTGAAGACGCAAACAACCAAAAAGCTCAAAAGTACAAAGTACAATCAAAGTGGTTCCAATTATTGATAAGAAACGTCTCAGAATTACAAGAGTACAAGATTCAAAACGCAAAGTACAAGATATTAAATTGTACGCAAGGACGTTCAAAAATCCGGAACCGGGACCAGAGTCAACTCTCAACGCTCGACGCAACGGACTAAAAATTACAAGTTAACTATGTATATAAATATAATATAATATATAATTAATTATATAAATTATATATATATTATATTTATATAATAAAACGTCGGCAAGTAAAGATCCAAAATGGAGTGAGCTGGAAATTCAAACTCCGCGAGTCGCGGAGTTTGAAGGGGAAATTGACCGCGACTCGCGGAGCCCCAAATTCTGAAACTGCCTATAAAAGCCAACGCATTTTGATCGTAAAAAATATCCTTTAATCTCTCTATCTAAACGTGTATATATATATATATATATATATATATATATATATATATATATATATATATATATATATATTTTAATTTTAATTTTAATTTTAATTTCTAATAATAAGGGTATGTTAGCGAATGTTGTAAGGGTGTAAGTCGAAATTCTGTCCGTGTAACGCTACGCTATTTTTAATCATTGTAAGTTATGTTCAACCTTTTTAATTTAATGTCTCGTAGCTAAGTTATTATTATGCTTATTTAAAATGAAGTAATCATGATGTTGGGCTAAATATTAAAATTGGGTAATTGGGCTTTGTACTAAAATTGGGGTTTGGACAAAAGAACGACACTTGTGGAAATTAGACTATGGGCTATTAATGGGCTTTATATTTGTTTAACTAAATGATAGTTTGTTAATTTTAATATAAAGATTTACAATTGGACGTCCCTATAAATAACCATATACACTCAATCGGACACGATGGGCGGGGTATTTATATGTACGAATAATCGTTCATTTAACCGGACACGGGAATGGATTAATAGTCTATGGAATTATTAAAACAGGGGTGAAATTATGTACAAGGACACTTGGCATAATTGATAACAAAGTATTAAAACCTTGAGTTACACGCAGTCGATAACCTGGTGTAATTATTAAACAAAGTATTAAGACCTTGTTACAGTTTAAGTCCCCAATTAGTTGGAATATTTAACTTCGGGTATAAGGATAATTTGACGAGGACACTCGCACTTTATATTTGTGACTGATGGACTGTTATGGACAAAAACCAGACGGACATATTAAATAATCCAGGACAAAGGACAATTAACCCATAGGCATAAAACTAAAATCAACACGTCAAACATCATGATTACGGAAGTTTAAATAAGCATAATTATTTTATTTCATATTTAATTTCCTTTATTTTATATTTAATTGCACTTTTAATTATCGCACTTTTATTTATTGTTATTGTATTTAATTGCACTTTTAATTATCGCACTTTTTAATTATTGCAATTTTATTTTATCGCACTTTTATTTATCGCAATTTCATTATCGTTATTTACTTTACGCTTTAAATTAAGTCTTGTATTTATTTTTAATATTTTACATTAGGTTTTAACTGCGACTAAAGTTTTAAAAATCGACAAACCGGTCATTAAACGGTAAAAACCCCCTTTATAATAATAATATTACTTATTTATATATTTGTATTTTTATAAATTAAAACTAATATAGCGTTAAGCTTTATTTAAAGATTTTTCCCTGTGGACGAACCGGACTTACTAAAAACTACACTACTGTACGATTAGGTACACTGCCTATAAGTGTTGTAGCATGGTTTAAGTATATCCACTCGATAAATAAATAAATAACTTGTGTAAAATTGTAGCATATTTAATATTATTTAGTTGTAAAAATAAAGCTATTTCATATACACCTCTGCGCACATCAACGACCAATACGCAACTACCGTAACATCATAAACAAACGGCTAAAACCGATAGCGCCCAACGACTAAGCAACGCTATCTTAAGGTGTACAAAATCGACTATCATCACACCCGTAACTTCATGTGAGCGAAACACGGCTATCGCATCACTAATCCCACAACATGGTCCTCACGACCCCACCATTGGTGTATAAAACAACCAATAGATCACAACACGATATTGTCCTTACAACCCCACCATCAGTGTATAAAACAATCGATAGATCACACAACATGGCCCTTACGACCCCACCATCGGTGTATAAAACAACCGATAGATCACACAACATGGCCGAAACAACCCGAGCCTAAACACATATGGAGGATGGTCAAAATAACCCGAACCTTAATGAATTCGCAACAACCCGAAATTCACCAACCCAATCCATATTTCTCACAACAAAATGACCGCACAACCCGAGTCATCGTGAATACGTGCAAACCGATATTAACTACCTCCACCACATAGTATAACCGAGGATGGCCGTACAACCCGAGCCTTAGTGAATCCGAACTACCCGACATTCACTACCTCAAACTATGAGTCCAACCAACAGGGACAATCGTACAACCCGAAACATTGTGAATACGAACAACCTGATATTTACGTCCCAAACCACACACAAGGAATGGTACTCGCATTTTACACCGGTACTCGCATTTCCAGGGAAAGTTATACCATGCCGATATAACACTACTCCCATCACAAATATCCATTAGTATACTTAACACCGCGTACACTAATTCCTCGGGTGGCATCTTAATACGTCGATGCTTCACCCCGTGTGGCGTCTTAACACGTCGACACTTCACCCGTGATAGTCCTTGGAGTGGCATCTTTACACGTCGATACTTCACTCTGAGTGGTGTCTTAGCACATCGACACTACACCCTTGATGAAGTCAGCGGACCCCAAAGGTCATGCTTCACCAATATGACACTACTCCCATGATGAATTCAGCGGACCCCGAAGGTCATGCTTCACCAATCAATGCCCTTTTTGGCCTCGAACAACGAGTAGTGTAACACCGCGCTCTGCTACGCCATAGTGAATCCTAACGGATACCACTAACCATTCACACAATCAAGCAAGAACCACCTATATCAAACATAGGTACAAAACAATAATTCTCTAGAAGAGAATCCGACACACACATCCCTTAACCGAGGGATTTCACCTTGCTCGCCAAACACGTCCATTATCTCTCAACGAGATTTACCACATTACCACCTCGGTGATAATTCATATCCAAGATCATAAGTACAATTTAACCGAAATTGTACTCTACTACTAATCGACCAAAAAGTAGGTCCCAATACAAATTTCGGATCAACTAAAAGCGTCATCTGAAATCTCACACCAAAACCTACTCGTGCGGGAGTGTAACTCCCCCACTTGGAATTACGTTCCATAACCACAACTTGTACACTCGTACAATGCTACCAAAGGTAGACTTTACCAATAATTGGGTTCACACGACCCATCACCATATCTTGCTCCAACCTTGAGTATACTAAGGATCTTAACCTATCCTTAAACACTTCGAACTAAAAGTGTACAAAAAATTACACAAACTATACTCTCGCAATCATCCAATTGCTTTAGTTTGTCAACTTTCACCTAGTCACTCATGTACCTAAGGGTTTCACTCGGTACCCTAAGTACAATGTAACCGCAACATAATCGGAGTCGAACACCACGCTAGTAGGTATAAAAGAGGCACCTAATGTCGCGTCACGTAGACTCCTTTACCAACATACATCGAGATCAAATGCTCGATCTCTTTCGGGTTCCAATCCACCCGACGAACCTCATGGTTCATCAACTTCAACACGAAAGCGAACACACGCTTAACAAACGAACACCAAAACCCATTTCCATGGCTTGGTAGAAACATTTCCCAAATACTAAGGAATGCTTGGTTACACCAAGTCTTACGCCCTTCGCCCGACATTCAAAACGTCACCTTAGGGTAATTCCATTGGGAACGTCACCCATAACAATATGCACAACACAAAGCATTAACAAACCCGAACTCATCGGCACAAAAATAAATAATCAAAGGACGTATCTATTAAAACGAAACGTACCTTAACGTCTCCTTGCGGCATACGCCGCCGCCAACTCGGGACAATCCGGATTGCGATGTCCCTCTTTATGACAATAGTAGCACATTCCGTCATCACTTCTCGGCATTGTGCATTCCCATAACTTGTGGCCCCTAACACCACAATTGAAATATCTAGGCGCATGAGAACTCATCAAACCTTTCTCCACGTTACCCATACTCGCACTCGCTCCCTTAGTTTTCTTACTTGGAGCACCATACGAATCAACCCTTCTCTTACTTGAAAGCTCCCTAACCTTCGATCGCGAATAAGATTCGAAACCCCTAGCCATGTTAAATAACTCCGCAAACGAGTTCACTTGGCCTACGCTAATTTTTCCCTGCAACTCATCATTCAAAGTCCGATAGAAATCTTTCATCAACATCCGATCATTCCCAATATACTTCGAGCAAAAACGAGCCTTCGACATAAAGGTCGTCTTTAGAGTATTCAAGTCTATCGATCCTTGTTGCAAATTTCGCAACTCATTTCGCATTTCCGACAAATCGGCTGAAGTTCGAAACTCCTCGGAGAATTCCTTCTTAAACTCGTCCTACGAAAATGCCATTAACGGTTCACCACCGAGAAGATCAATCTTACCATCCAACCAATCCTTTTCCCTACCCCTCAACAAACTAGTAGTGAGTCTTGTCCTCTTCTCAGGAGGGCATTCAATGGTACAAAAACACCCTTCAACATCCGATATCCAAGTTGTGCTTATCAAAGGATCCGGTTTTCCGTCGTACATCGGGGGTTTAGTCCTCATGAAGCTCTTAAGACAACGCTCCATTTCTCCACTACCTTGAAATCTGGAATACTTCCTATCCATTTCTTCTCGAAACGCACCCATTTGCTCCGCAACGACGGCTTCAACTCTAGCGTTAAACTCTAGATCGTTCGTCTCGATCCAGTTTCCTGTCGCCATTCTAAGAAATGCAAAAGCGATTAGATCACGAACGTATAAAGCACACACGCAATACCACCCCCATCTTGCTAAACACTCGTCGTACATCACTTGCTAGACACGATTTGCACCCGTAATAAGGTTTGCAAGTCCTTATTACGCACACACGCCGTATCAACTCATTAGTACAACGACCGCCTCGCTCGATGATATAAACAACACTAACAAAATTCTACGCGATATAAGCACACGCAAGAATTATTATCACCACACAATAATATATTAATAATATCCGCATTACTAATATAAACGTTAGTACACCTACAAACAAGGCACTAACTATAATCCATTCCGACCCGTAATCCTACAAGTCCTGCAAAAATTAAGCACACACAAAAGTCTAAGTCTAGGCACCTATCTCAAGTCACCTAAATCCCTTAGACCATGCTCTGATACCACTTGTAACAACCTAATCCGTTAACCAACCAAAAACGCGAAATAAAAAAAAAATTAAACAGGGCTGACTAGATGGGGTGCGCGGCGCGCAACCCCACCTGTGCGCGGCGCGCACAGGGCCTGGCAGCCCGCTATCCGGATTTTTCATTTCACGCGAAATGATCTTTGACTTCCCGACACATTTAGACTAAACGGTTTTCACAACATATTATAATAGATAAATATATCACATTTCCATAATAAAAAGAGTTTTACGACACCGGGCCCACATATGCCCAAATTACCCCTTTAAGTGCAAATACATGTTCCGACCACATGATTTTAATCACAAGATAAAAGCCGAGCATGGCGATTGGGGATACGCTACCCAATCCTAATCAATCCAAAAGCAAGCCTTCTAAAGCAACTACGCGAGTCTACTAGTTCCCGCTTACCTGAGCCACCGCATCCATGCAAATCTATAAAAAGGTAAACAACGAGAGGGTAAGCTAACACTTAGTGAGTGAAAATATACTACATATGTGACAACCCTGAAATTTCCAACCAAATTTAAACTTTAATCTTTATATGTTTTCGACACGATAAGCAATAGTTATTAAGTTAAATTGCAAGAATTTTAAACTATGTTCATACATTCATTCAACCTCGACCAAGTTCCAACGATTCACGAACTATTGAACGAATATGATTATATATGTAAATGTGTATATATATTATAACTTGAAACGTAAACAAAATATTAGATTAAATACTTTATATGATTGTATCTGTTTCAAAATATTTATCAATGGAATTAGAAGATAAGATCAAATGATTGAATTATCAGATATATTGAATTATGATTACAAGTCTCTGTTGAAAGGCCCACGTTGATTTGAGAAATCTTTCCATTTTAACAATATTCGGAAAATGGTAAAGTGATTTATAAATAAAAACAAATTGTCAATCATTGAGAACTAGACAAAGGATAGTGGAAGATTGAATCTCATAAAGACTCAATTGATCTATTTAGTTTCAAACGTAAAAAAAACGTTTTCAGTTTAAAAAGAACTTTATTATTAAAACGTATATAACTTTTATAAATATCTAGAACCACTTTTGACAACTCATTACTTAACTAGTATGATAAAGATAACGATATTTATATTTTATTTTATTAAATATATATAACAATTTAAATTAATATTATATATATTTATACGCGTATTATACGTACATAGTTTTATACTTTTACTATACTTAAACTTTACCTTTACTTTACTTTAACTTTAATAATTCACTTTAATAATTCATACTTTAATAATTCACTTTAATAATTCATACTTTAATAATTCACTTTAATAATTCATACTTTAATAATTCACTTTAATAATTCATACTTTAATAATTCACTAAAATCTATTATAAATAGAATTCAATAGGTTTCATTATTTCATAGAAACTTGAAAATATTTTTCTCTAAACTCTCTCAATCGATTTACATATATATATTTACTCCGTATTATTTCAAGATATTATTAGTATACATAAAATATTACGACGGAGTGCTGTCCGAGTGATTTCGAAATTGTTTTTCGAGTAGGATAGGATTAAGGAAATTATGGGTTATAGCTATGGAGGTGATTGAGTATGGTTCATGGGTATGCTCGTGAGGTCAATATAGTGTTTATCATTTTCGTTGCGTCTACGTACCTTTCTTGCAATATTGAATCTCAATATTGATACGTGAGTACTCATAATTTAACTTTTACATACTAATAGTGTATCCCTGACTAGTGCTCGAGTATTTAGGATTATGCATGCTTGTACTTTTGATATTGCCCTTAGACAGGTTAGGTTGAATATTGAATTAGTTACACTTGCGGTTGAGATAAGGTATAAGATATGCATGTCCTTGGAAAGCTAGCGAAAAATTAAGAACTTTTCCTTTAGATATCGAATGGTTTCGATGAACAGATTAGAAGTTATAATCAATTGAATTTTCGATATTTTTATTAAAAATGATTATTATTATCGTCGTTTTTATCGTCGTTCTAGTTTTATCTTATTATTATCATTATTATTATCTTTATCAATAAAAGGGATTTATCATTAAAAATTGTTATTTTTTTTTATTATTACTATCGTTATTATCGTTAAAGTTATAATTAGTATTATTATTATTATCCAATTATTATTATTATTATTATTATTATTATTATTATTATTATTAGTATTATTATCATTATTAATATATATATATATATATCATTATTTAAAAATGGTTATTGTTATTGTTATTATTATTATTACTATATTATGATTAAGATAATTATTAGTATTATCGTTAATAATGTTATAGTAACTATCATTATTAATATTAGTGTAATTAAAACAAATATTTGTAACACCTAATTATTTTGATTACTATTATTATCATTATTATGAACACGATATAAAAGACAATTAAAAGCTATTAAACGAAACGATTAGAAAATAATGAGTAAGAGTATCATGATGAAATTAAAATATTATAAGATATTGATTTAGATAAAATTATCGTTCTTATTATTTTATCATTACTATTATTATTAAAAGTATCGTTAGTATTAAAACTATCATTTAAACAAAAATTATTATTTTAATAGAAATGTCATTGTTACTATAAAATATCATTATTATTATTATTATTTTAAATAGAATTATTATTTTAAAGATAATATTAAAAATTATCGTAAATATTAAAGTTATCATAATTAGAATTATCGTTTTATCATAATGTCATCTTAGTAATTATAAATATTGATATTTTTATAATAATAATTATTATTACAAAATAATACAACTTTTACTTACTATCATTATAGATATTATTTTATCAAATAAACATGTGATACAAACATATTTTACTACGTGTAATAACTTACTTTAATAATACCTATCATATTATCTTTATGATATTAAATGAACCCTATAAATTTTATTACTTAATATATATAAAAGTATATTTTATTATATAAATTTAATATAAAAATTTTATTTATTAATAAATAAATTATATTATTTACTCTAATAAATCTTTTAAAAATATTTAAAAATATAAAACGACGATATTTAAACTATATATTAATCATGTATAGATTTTTGGAAATTATTTTGAGTCAAATTTACTTTTGTTGACTTTTGCATATTAGTCTCGAGCATTAGGATTGTGGTACACTATGACTTGACCTAATTTGTTAGACAAATATTGACCAACACATAATTATATATAATTAATTTAGGTTCATGAATCCGAGGCCAACCTTGCACTTATTCAATGACGTTATATGTATTTTTACTACGAAATACAGTATGGTGAGTTTCATTACTCACTTTTTACCCTTTATATTTTTGGGACTGAGAATACATGCGCTGCTTTTATAAATGTTTGACGATATAGACACAAGTAATCGAAACTACATTCTATGGTTGAATTATCGAAATCGAATATGCTCCTTTTTATTAAAGTCTGGTAATCTAAGAATTAGGGAACAGACACCCTAATTGACGCGAATCCTAAAGATAGATCTATTGGTCCTAACAAACCCCATCCAAAGTACCAGATGCTTTAGTACTTCAAAATTTATATCATGTCCGAAGGAGGATCCCGGAATGATAGGGGATATTCTTATATGTATCTAGTTAATGTCGGTTACCAGGTGTTCACCATATGAATGATTATTTTTGTCTCTATGCATGGGACGTATATTTATGAGAACTGGAAATGAAATTCTTGTGGTCTATTAAAATGATGGAAATAAATGATTATGATAAACTAATGAACTCACCAACCTTTTGGTTGACACTTTAAAGCATGTTTATTCTCAGGTGTTAAAAAATCTTCCGCTGTACATTTGCTCATTTTAAAGATATTACTTGGAGTCTTTCATAGAATATTTCGAAGAACGTTGCATTCGAGTCATTGAGTTCGTCAAAGATTATTATTAAATCAATTTACAGTTGGATAGTGGATATTATGAAATGGTATGCATGCCTGTCAATTTTCGATGTAAAGAAAGTTTGTCTTTTAAAAACGAATGCAATGTTTGTAAAATGTATCATATAGAGGTCAAATACCTCGCAATGTAATCAACTATTGTGAATCGTTTATAATGTATATGAATGGGTCCTTTCAGTTGGTATCAGAGCGGTGGTCTTAGCGAACCAGGTCTGCATTAGTGTGTCTAACTAATAAGTCGATAAGATGCATTAGTGAGTTTGGACTTCGACCGTGTCTGCATGTCAAAAGCTTTGCTTATCATTTTGTATCGAAAATTAACTACTTATCATCCTCAGGAAATTACCTGCTTATCATTTTTAGTCTAAGACACGTCTTGCTGCATTGATTGCAAGAATAGTGTATAGACAAAAATTCATATCTTATCATATCTGCTAAATCATATCTTATCGTATCTGTTACTTTAAACTTTGCCTGACATATCCAGCAAAGTCCTCCGTAATCTACGAAATCTTTTGATCTATATATATATATATATATTCTATGTAATTAGAATACCATCCGTTAGCCAAAATCATTTCATATCGGAAAAAAAAATCCTTTATCCAATCGTACGAAATGGAATTCGTCATCAGTTCAAGTCACTCAGATTCCGAAATGGAATCCCATTCAAGCTCCAAAAGCAGTGTGACTGGAATAGATCAACCAATCAGTCATCACCTATTCTGGATGAATTGGGGATGGGTTCGTAGCCTCCTCAATCATTGGAGACAAGAAGAAGGTGATCCCTTCCATCCACCACATTGCCCTCTTGACGAAGAACCTGAAGCACTTACCGACGAACCTGTCTGAAACACCATTTTCTCGCTCATTTCCAGAGTATCTCGTCACGATTATATATTACATCAAATTTTAGATTTTATTTATCCGCTCGTCCGAACCGACAATCACCCCGGTGTAATAGAAGAAGTCAACGAGCTTCGCGCTCGGGTAGTGGCTTTGGAGAATATGGTGCAGAGATTACAAACACCAGCAGCAGCATCAGCAGCATAACCAGTACCACCATCATCAACGCCAATGGTACCATTACCACCTCCAACCACAACCGCGTCGTAATCCTCAACTTCACAATCTGTCCCACGAGCATCAACGTCATACGCACCATAGATACCAAGGAGTACCAACAACAATAACTGACGAAGTATTAATTCATAACTTCATTGGAGAAACATTCCGCGGCGATTATGTAATCTCTAAAGTCTTAGAGATTATCTAATCTAGCCCTAACCATAAATCAGTTAAACGAACCAAAATGATAGAAGGAAGAGTAGAAACCCTGACAAAAATGGTGTATGATTAACAAGCTAAACCTGCTTTACCAACAACATCAACAGTACCGTCAGCGTTACCAGCATCGTCAGTACAGTCAACATCCGAATCAACAACACCGATAACATCACAAACTCTGTCAGTTCAAGAATCACTGTGGACATCATTACGAATCAATAACGTATATATTGTATCAACGAGTTATGAAGAATTAACTCATTCCCTCTGAAGAAATTATATGTATATTATATATAATATATATATATATATATATATATATATATATTTTTTTTTTTTTGAAATAAATCTTTCCGTGCTAAGCTATTGTGTGTGAATCTTAACTACTCGGTTAATTCATATTACAAATATGCAATAATGTACGTCCTTCGGCCGCAACTTAACCAGCGTTAACTACAATCTCTGTCGCAATTCAACAAATTTCAATTCATAATAAATCAAGTATATATTTGATTTTACACTTTCATCATCGATGTACCCGAAACTTTTCAGATAACATCATTCATACTTTACGAAATTCACAAGAATTCCACGAACCAAACATCATACATCAACAAATAACGAAGTATTGATTCATAATTTCAATGTCATTAAAGAAATACTGCGTAAAAGTTATGTACTTTTTAAAGCCTTTAGGGATTATTCAATTCTAGTTTCAACCGTAAATCAAATGAGTTTAATTTAACATTAACTCATTAAATCTATGTTACATCTGAAGAAAATATACATATATATATTTTCATAAAGACTGTAATAAAATTCTTTTGTACAAAATATTAATTGTGAAATTTTTTTAACGGGTAGGTAATACCCGAGAGATATATAAATTCACAATTAATATGTTACATTCTTCGAATCTGATTCAGCAAATCATCCATTATACTCCCTACTTTCACAACAATATACATTCTTTTATAGAAATTAAAACAACCATACTCATTCAAAATTTAATTACATATTCTGATTTTGAAATCTCAAAATTCAACTTGAGATATGACCAAAATCATCACTCTTAGATCCTTACATCTTTCACAAGCTATATTTTGACTTCAAAACTATGTTAGAACATCAAATGTATATTAACGATTACAATCTGTGTTCAAACCCTTCGAAAATTTCTGAAGACACTTCGAATGATGAGCAATCGAGATGATGATCCAACCACATGTTACCCACAGTTATGTACCCAAAAAAAACTCTTGAAACCAAAGTAAAAGTTTAAACAACGTATCTGCATCAGATTCTTTGGCATTTATTAGCAAAAATAACTTTGCGACCCCTATTCAAAGTAGCCATTTTTGTCACAGCTCCAGCAAGTCAACTTCGACTTTTCAGTCAGACTAACCTTATTATAACCTTGAGATATACACCATCGTTACCAGGGAACCTTTTACATTCGACCACATTATTAGCAGATGTACCAACAACTTCATTACCCTTTGACTTTAGCCTCTCCAAAAAGTCATTATAATTATTCATTGAAACCCCATCATTTACTCATTCGCGTCTTGTAATGAGAATTGCCATACGAATCATTGGGAATTAGCAATCAGTATTTTGAAATCTCGCAGGATGTCTACGCCAACAGTTATATGTGTATATATAACGTCTATCTTTTGGACTTAATTTGAATGTGAAGTTTCTGAAAAACACTCCGAACTACGAATTGGTTCTCCGAAAATGGAAAAAAAAAATGCTGATGAAGCAGCAAAAACTATAAACGACTTTAAATGGTAAAAGCTGGATGATAATAATGAAATGTGCTGGCAAAGCGCAGAAAAAGAGAAGTTTTGGAACTGGAAAACGGATTGAGCAAAGTAGGAAGGAGGCTGTGGACAAATTACAAAGACTGAACCTGACTTCAAAGGATCCAAATGATTCAGTACCTGCTGAAGTCATTAACGAATACCTTGCTCCTAACTCTAAACCCCTGCGGACAATATTCTTCATCATCCTCTGATATTATAAATTCTAAAATATCATCATATCTTTCATTATAAATATCCTCCATATTTCTGAAGGTATTTTCTTAATTTTTCTTATGTGAAATCATTTACCTCTTCGCGCTATCTGTATTACATCATAAAATAAACTATTTTAGTTTCTAAATTCTGAAACATTCAAGTTTAAAATAGGAATATTTTGAAGTAATGTTGGGAACTGAAGCATGAATTAGTATAATATAATGACACTTGATCAATGTGATTATATTACAGTAAGCCATGCTGAGTTTCTAAATGGAACGTGATGATTCACAGATCATAACATCATCATGTGCCATGTTATACGACTCTTGTATTCTATTTAACCTCTAAAATTTCAAGAAAATATTTCTTGATGATTCGGCCTTTTCCAAGGTATTCTAGTAATTTGACAAGTCAAGATCGTTCCATCACAATTTCCTTCCTAGAACATTAACAATGTTCATTCCGAAATTCATATCTGTGAATTCTGGACCATTACAAGCGGTGCTTAATTGCAAGAAGAAGAAACGAAAGGACAAAACTCCGAAATAGAAATTGGGGTATAAATTGCAGCAAATAAAAGAGAGAATTAACTGTGAATGATAATGATTATAGAAGACAGAAGCAGAGGCTTTGAAATATAAGGGAACATATAAATCCCAATGACAAACCAAAAATTATAAACCATATATATCGATACATATAGCAATATAAAGACACGGGAGAACTAGAAACACTATAAACCCAAGAGTATAGTAGAAGTAAATAGATTCTTCCGGCTGTAGATGAAAAAGAAGAATGACCGATATGAAAGTTAGAAGTATATCGAGAATCAGAACTGGATGGAGCATATTGATGAATACTTTAAAATATGAGTTGAGGGGGAAAGAATAGAAGGTGATGAAACATGACTAGGAACTTAGAAATCAACAGACTTAACTCACACAATGGCGGAATAAGTGAATCAAACCCTCTAGTGAATAGGTTAAGGTTTTTTTGATTAATTTAGTCAAACCACAACTAAATCAAGTGTGATTAGATCAACACCTAGAGCTATTATTCACCACCTGGGTGATTTGGACTGAGAGAGAATCGGAGGAGCTCACTAGATCTGAGTATGTGTAACAAATGAGAGGCTTAACCTAAAATGAAGAACATAAGACTTTATATACCCCTGCTGTTGACTCACCCATACGATTCATTCATCACACGTACGAGTTGGCTTCATCAGCCGTACGGGTGATCACTCACTCGTGTCTTCTCATTTAGGTTGTAATTGTGACTTAGCTCAGCATCAACCGTGCGTATGAGCCTGTCAGCCGTACTAGTGAGGCTTCACTCGTACGTCTGACTAAGTCTAACATAGTCAAACATCTAAATCTCGTTCCTGCAGTTCATGTAACCATATACAAACACGGATAGGATAATAACGAGTAATCATGGTGGCTTGCAAATTGTTGTACCTGCAATGGACGTGGGTAGATGACTAGGGACTTGCATAAAATGCATCAACAGAAGGTGTGAGTTGTAAGGAAATGAAGGAGGTGAATTTATAAGAAAATCTCCGACAGAATAATTAAAATGGACGATCGCATTTAAAGCGGATCCTAATTCCCTTGATTACCGGAGAGTTAAATCTTATTAAGAAGATTTTCTTCAAATCCCTTGAAATCTGGGAATCAATCATATCTACGTCAAATGATAAGATGAATCTACACTTACTTATTTCACTCTTCTATGTTAGCTTCATTCGTACTCTTCATATAAATGGATTGTTTATCCAAATTATTCGCTGATGATAAAACTCTAATTTTCAGCCCGTATGCATCATGAAAACATACTTATTATCATTCATGACCTTTCCACTCAAATTTCGGGACGAAATTTCTTTAACGGGTAGGTACTGTGACAACCCGGAAATTTCCAACCAAATTTAAACTTTAATCTTTATATGTTTCTGACACGATAAGCAATAGTTATTAAGTTAAATTGCAAGAATTTTAAACTATGTTCATACATTCATTCAACCTCGACCAAGTTCCAACGATTCACGAACCATTGAACGAATATGATTATATATGTATATGTGTATATATATTATAACTTGAAACGTAAACAAAATATTAGATTAAATACTTTATATGATTGTATCTGTTTCAAAATGTTTATCAATGGAATTAGAAGATAAGATCAAATGATTGAATTATCAGATATATTGAATTATGATTACAAGTCTCTGTTGAAAGGCCCACGTTGATTTGAGAAATCTTTCCATTTTAACAATATTCGGAAAATGGTAAAGTGATTTATAAATAAAAACAAATTGTCAATCATTGAGAACTAGACAAAGGATAGTGGAAGATTGAATCTCATAAAGACTCGATTGATCTATTTAGTTTCAAACGTAAAAAAAAAAACGTTTTCAGTTTAAAAAGAACTTTATTATTAAAACGTATATAACTTTTATAAATATCTAGAATCACTTTTGACAACTCATTACTTAACTAGTATGATAAAGATAACGATATTTATATTTTATTTTATTAAATATATATAACGATTTAAATTAATATTATATATATTTATACGCGTATTATACGTACATAGTTTTATACTTTTACTATACTTAAACTTTACCTTTACTTTATTTTTACTTTACTTTAACTTTAATAATTCACTTTAATAATTCATACTTTAATAATTCACTTTAATAATTCATACTTTAATAATTCACTTTAATAATTCATACTTTAATAATTCACTTTAATAATTCATACTTTAATAATTCACTTTAATAATTCATACTTTAATAATTCACTTTAATAATTCATACTTTAATAATTCACTTTAATAATTCAAAAATCTATTATAAATAGAATTCAATAGGTTTCATTATTTCATAGAAACTTGAAAATATTTTTCTCTAAACTCTCTCAATCGATTTACATATATATATTTACTCCGTATTATTTCAAGATATTATTAGTATACATAAAATATTACGACAGAGTGCTGTCCGAGTGATTTTGAAATTATTTTTCGAGTAGGATAGGATTAAGGAAATTATGGGTTATAGCTATGGAGGTGATTGAGTATGGTTCATGGGTATGCTCGTGAGGTCAATATAGTGTTTATCATTTCCGTTGCGTCTACGTACCTTTCCTGCAATATTGAATCTCAATATTGATACGTGAGTACTCATAATTTAACTTTTACATACTAATAGTGTATCCCTGACTAGTGCTCGAGTATTTAAGATTATGCATGCTTGTACTTTTGATATTGCCCTTAGACGGGTTAGGTTGAATATTGA
Source organism: Rutidosis leptorrhynchoides (assembly GCF_046630445.1). NCBI lineage: Eukaryota > Viridiplantae > Streptophyta > Magnoliopsida > Asterales > Asteraceae > Rutidosis > Rutidosis leptorrhynchoides. Next base: position 56,991,735 of record NC_092342.1, read on the forward strand.
ATTAGTTACACTTGCGGTTAAGATAAGGTATAAGATATGCATGTCCTTGGAAAGCTAGCGAAAAATTAAGAACTTTTCCTTTAGATATCGAATGGTTTCGATGAACGGATAGAAGTTATAATCAATTAAATTTTCGATATTTTTATTAAAAATGATTATTATTATCGTCGTTTTTATCGTCGTTCTAGTTTTATCTTATTATTATCATTATTATTATCTTTATCAATAAAAGGGATTTATCATTAAAAATTGTTATTTTTTTTTATTATTACTATCGTTATTATCGTTAAAGTTATAATTAGTATTATTATTATTATCCAATTATTATTATTATTATTAGTATTATTATTATTATCATTATTAATATATATATCATTATTTAAAAATGGTTATTGTTGTTGTTATTATTATTATTACTATATTATCATTAAGATAATTATTAGTATTATCGTTAATAATGTTATAGTAACTATCATTATTAATATTAGTGTAATTAAAACAAATATTTGTAACACCTAATTATTTTGATTACTATTATTATCATTATTATGAACACGATATAAAAGACAATTAAAAGCTATTAAACGAAACGATTAGAAAATAATGAGTAAGAGTATCATGATGAAATTAAAATATTATAAGATATTGATTTAGATAAAATTATCGTTCTTATTATTTTTATTATTACTATTATTATTAAAAGTATCGTTAGTATTAAAACTATCATTTTAACAAAAAATATCATTTTAATAGAAATGTCATTGCTACTATAAAATATCATTATTATTATTATTTTAAATAGAATTATTATTTTAAAGATAATATTAAAAATTATTGTAAATATTAAAGTTATCATAATTAGAATTATCGTTTTATCATAATGTCATCTTAGTAATTATAAATATTGATATTTTTATAATAATTATTATTATTACAAAATAATACAACTTTTACTTACTATCATTATAGATATTATTTTATCAAATAAATATGTGATACAAACATATTTTACTACGTGTAATAACTTACTTTAATAATACCTATCATATTATCTTTATGATATTAAATGAACCCTATAAATTTTATTACTTAATATATATAAAAGTATATTTTATTATATAAATTTAATATAAAAATTTTATTTATTAATAAATAAATTATATTATTTACTCTAATAAATCTTTTAAAAATATTTAAAAATATAAAACGACGATATTTAAACTATATATTAATCATGTATAGATTTTTGGAAATTATTTTAAGTCAAATTTACTTTTGTTGACTTTTGCATATTAGTCTCGAGCATTAGGATTGTGGTACACTATGACTTGACCTAATTTGTTAGACAAATATTGACCAACACATAATTATATATAATTAATTTAGGTTCATGAATCCGAGGCCAACCTTGCACTTGTTCAATGACGTTATATGTATTTTTACTACGAAATACAGTATGGTGAGTTTCATTACTCCCTTTTTACCCTTTATATTTTTGGGACTGAGAATACATGCGCTGCTTTTATAAATGTTTGACGATATAGACACAAGTAATCGAAACTACATTCTATGGTTGAATTATCGAAATCGAATATGCCCCTTTTTATTAAAGTCTGGTAATCTAAGAATTAGGGAACAGACACTCTAATTGACGCGAATCCTAAAGATAGATCTATTGGGCCTAACAAACCCCATCCAAAGTACCGGATGCTTTAGTACTTCGAAATTTATATCATGTTCGAAGGAGGATCCCGGAATGATAGGGGATATTCTTATATGTATCTAGTTAATGTCGGTTACCAGGTGTTCACCATATGAATGATTATTTTTGTCTCTATGCATGGGACGTATATTTATGAGAACTGGAAATGAAATTCTTGTGGTCTATTAAAATAATGGAAATAAATGATTATGATAAACTAATGAACTCACCAACCTTTTGGTTGACACTTTAAAGCATGTTTATTCTTAGGTGTTAAAGAAATCTTCCGCTGTGCATTTGCTCATTTTAAAGATATTACTTGGAGTCTTTCATAGCATATTTCGAAGAACGTTGCATTCGAGCCATTGAGTTCATCAAAGATTATAATTAAATCAATTTATAGTTGGATAGTTGATATTATGAAATGATATGCATGCCTGTCAATTTTCGATGTAAAGAAAGTTTGTCTTTTAAAAACGAATGCAATGTTTGTAAAATGTATCATATAGAGGTCAAATACCTCGCAATGTAATCAACTATTGTGAATCGTTTATAATGTATATGAACGGATCCTTTCAACATACATATATATATGCATAAAATGGACACGCCATACAATTAAACAAATACCGCATACCGGAGCATTCAAGCATAAAGGCAAGCTAGCTAAGCATACCATACGATCACTAAGCAACAAGCTAATAACATCAACCAAAAAAAATAAGTTCACCAACGACGATGTGAACAACGCCAATAAGCTACACCCGGAGGGTTAGCTACAACACAACAATACATTAATATATATAACAATATATAAACGTCCAAGGTTAACCCCTTAACCCAATACTGAAAACCAAATACCACAATGAAGATTGGCCGAACTACACGAGCCTTAGTAAATCCGCATCCACACGAGACTACTATCTTCACTATCACAACAACATCGAGGTTGGCCGAACTACACAAGCCTTAGTGAATCCGAACTACACGAGATCACTACCTCAATATGATGACCGAACTACACGCGTCATCGTGAATCCGAACTACACGAGACTCACTTCTGATAAGATGACCGAACTACACGCGTCATCGTGAATCCGAACTACACGCGACTCACTTCTCAACATCAAAACCCTTTGCCATTGGGGTTATATCACCCACATCACAACCACGTGTGATAATGTACACACAAAACGTGTACCTCGCCAAAGGTGGTCAACCAAAACGACAACCGTGCCAATTGGACCTATACACAAGTCCATCAAATCCACCTATATGTGAAGTGAGCTCTATAATCGAGAACCATTTCACCCGACCCGCACCCATCCTACACATACATATGCACATAGGATATTAACACGCACTGTGACAACCCAGAAATTTTTGACCAAATTTAAACTTTATCTTTAAATGATTTAACGTTTTCGACACGATAAACAAAGTCTGTAAAATCGAATCTCAAAATTTTTGAACTATTCAAGTACCTTCAGTTGTTCTCAACAATTCGCGAACCATTATATGTAAATAGATACATATATATACTATAACTTGAAAACGTAACAAAGTTTTAATTGCATGATACCGTACATTAAACTTATTGGTTTATATATCTATTTGAATATATATGATTTCAAGTTATTTAGTAAACGATTGTAACATTTGATTTTTGATTCGATTGATATTTATATAAGTTAACTAAAACGTTTAAGATGAACCAGTAAAACACTAATTTGCTACATTATTTTCAAATTACTATAGTACCCGAAAAGCTACAGTGTTTTCGAAAATCACTATTTGCTACAGTAAAAAAATATTTCAAAATGAAAATGTATATATATGTATATACTACGAGACGATGATTTATAGAAGTAAATGATCAAAACACTCGAAAGTTTAAGATACACTTTGAGTGATATAATTTAGGGATAATTTAAGGCTATATTTTGACAAAGGTACGTGTCCCAAAATGTAAATTACAAGTTTTCTCAGCGTACGAAGGGACACTCAAAAAACCGGAACCGGGACATAAGTCGAGTGACGACGTACGATTTATCGGAACAAAAATTACAAGTCAACTATGCACGTGAATTTAATATAATATATAATTAATTATATAAATTAAATATATTATATATAATATAAATATATGTCGACAAACTAGAAGTTAAACAATTGTGAGCTATCCCAGGGTGCCATGCGATCGCATGGCCTTGAAGCACAAATCCCATGCGATCGCATGGGGTACTTTTTCAGGCCAGATGCTATAAAACGCGAAGTCTGGTACCAGTTTTATTTACTTATATCTCTCGTCTAAATCTCTATTATATTTATAATAATAATAATAATAATAATAATAATAATAATAATAATAATAATAATAATAATAATAATAATAATAATAATAATAATAATAATAATAATTATTATTATTATTATTATTATTATTATTATTATTATTATTATTATTATTATTAAGATTAATATTATTATTAATCTTAATATTATTAGTAGTATTATTATTAATTAGTATTATACATAAAATACTACGACGAGGTCATGATCATGTCACTTTCAAAATAGTTTTTCGAGCGGGATAGAGCTAAGAAAATTATGGGTTATTGCTATGGAGGTTATGGGTAATATTCATGGGTATTGTTCGTAAGTGAAACCTAGTGTTTATCATCTCTGTTGCGTCTACGTACTTTCTTGCAATATTGAATCTCAATATTGATACGTGAGCATTCATATCTTATCTTTTATATATTAATTGTGTATCCATGTCTAGTGCTCGAGTATATATACTTATGCATGCTTGTATGCTAAATTTTACCGTTAAACAGTTTATAATGAATCACGAATTAAATACATATATTACAGGAAAAAGATATATGATATGCATGTTTTTGGAAAGCTAACGAAAAATCAATAACTTTTCATTTAGATATCGAATAGTTTCTATGAACGGATTAAAAGATATGATCAATTGAATTATGATTGACGTTAATTGGAATTGCTTTTGAATCTGCAATTAATATTTAAACAACTTGTTTACGAGATTGATAAAATGGATTTTTGAATATTACCAACCGAGTAAATGAATTCTTATATAAGGTACATCACGTTTTGTGAACTATTGTCAAAATTGACTTTTTGAAACGACTTTGGATAACTTTTGTATGTCGATCTCGAGCATTAGGATTATGATACACTATGACCAGACCTAGCTTGATAGACATTTATTGACCAACATATGCTCTCTAGGTTGAGATCTACGGTTATTTGGTATTCCGAGTTTCGATCACATTTCGGTGAACAACTTTATGTGCTGCTAAGGTGAGTTTCATTTGCTCCCTTTTTAATTGCTTTTGCAATCTATATTTTTGGGCTGAGAATACATGCAATTTATTTTAAACACAATGGATACAAGTACATACTAAATTCTAAACTGAGTTTAAACCGAAAATCCCTTAGCTTTGGTAACTAGTAACTGCCAGTTATAAGAACTGGTGGGCGCGAGTAGTAGTATATGGATCCATAGGGCTTGATATCCCCGTCTGAGCTAGAGCACTAGCCTTTTAACGGACGTATGCTATTTGAGAAGCGTACACGTTGGTTTGCGTATATTATTAAGATGATTATACAAAGGGTATAAATTATATATACGTTAAGTTTAGTTACCAGTGTGCTCAATTTTGTAGAATATTTTGATAAACGTTTCGGGATGAAACAACTGAAATCTTGTGATCCACCTTTATGTACAGATTATGCACAACATTAAAACTATGAACTCACCAACCTTTGTGTTGACACTTGTTAGCATGTTTATTCTCAGGTTCCCTAGAAGTCTTCCGCTGTTTGCTTATATGTTAGACAAGCTTTGTGCATGGAGTCTTACATGGCATATTTTTCAAGGAAACGTTGCATTCACCAAATCATCACCAAGTATCTTATTTTGACTGCATTGTCAACGGAAGTACTATTGTAAACTATTATTTATGGTGATTGTCTATATGTAGAAATCATCAGATGTCGAAAACCTTTGATTTAAATATTAATTTATGGTGTGCCTTTTTAAAAGAATGCAATGTTTACAAAACGTATCATATAGAGGTCAAATACCTCGTAATGAAATCGATGAATGACGTGTTCGTCCATATGAATTTGGAGCGATCGTCACACTCACCTTGTCACCTTGATGAATGCTTCCAAGTAATCCGCAACTCGTCAATGGAAAGTACCTATTCCATTATCACAATTACAACAACACACTTAGAGTGGATTTACAACCAACTCAATTCGACACTTAGTGCAAATTCGACCAATTGCACTAACAAACACAAAACGCACCCAAACTAACCAATAATCACTAACAATAGTGACAATGGTCCTAATATGCCAAATTAACCCAATCATAAGTGTAAAACACTTAAAATTCTCAAAATCACCCATAAACCCTAATTTTAACTCAATTCAAAATTAGTCTTTCAAACACACCAAATGGGTTCCAATACTTCCATAATCACTAACCTAGTGATTAATCTCAATTACAAGTTTTAATCATGGCCAATTTTTTCACCAACCCAAAATCCACCAACAATAACAATAAATCCGATTACTAGCATCACTAAACTCACTTCATGAGTTAAAATGGGTTTCTCAACAATTTAAGTTCAAATCCTAACTTGAATATCAAAATCAAACAATGAAATTTGGAGTTAGAACTTACCACAACAACCAAAACGTAGCTAGGAACGAGGTGAACAACTTTAAAACCCGAGCTTTTGATCAATTCGAACTCCTTCTTCACCAAAACCCCAAATCTCTCTCTAGAAATCTCCCTCTCTCTCTCTAAGATACTTGAGAGTGTTTGTGGATGTGAAATATGATCCAAAAGTGGATCCAACCCAGCTGATAAGGTCTGAGATCTGGCCTCAAGTGAAAAGACTAAAAAGCCCCTCATTAAACTTAAAATAGAAAAAGGCTGAATTATGTCGCAGGCCACGTGCGCGGCGCGGACACCTTATGGTGCGCGGCGCACACCCATGTCTGGGCAGATTCTGACCTTTTAACTTTTACACTATGCTTCATCCACTATACGTACATCATTTAAAGCTCTGTGTGCCATAAATATTGAGGTCTTACAAATTAGCAGATACGCTAAGATACGAATTTTGTCTATACACTATTCATGCAATTATTGCAGTAAGATATGTCTAGACTAAGAATGATAAGCAGGTAATTTTCTAAGGATGATAAGCAGATGATTCCGACTAGAAATGATAAGCAAAACTTTTGACATGCTGACACGGTCGAAGTCCAGACTCACTAATGCATCTAAACAACTATCAGTTAGACACACTAATGCAAGACCTGGTTCGCTAAGACCACCGCTCAGATACCAACTAGAGCGACCCATCCTAATCCATCCAGACGAAGTCCATATCGATTACAAATGATTCACAATAGTTGGTTACATCGCGAGGTACTTGACCTCTATATGATACAATTTTACAAACATTGCATTCGTTTTTAAAAGACAAATTTGAAATGTCCCGTTCATATTGATTATAAACGTTCCATATTAATTGATTTCGTTGCGAGGTTTTGACCTCTATATGAGACGTTTTTCAAAGACTGCATTCATTTTTAAAACAATCATAACCTTTATTTTATCAGTAAAGGTTTTAAAAACATTACGTAGATTATCAAATAATGATAATCTAAAATATACAGTTTACACACGACCATTACATAATGGTTTACAATAGAAATATATTACATCGACATATGTTTCTTGAATGCAGTTTTTACACAATATCATACAAACATGGACTCCAAATCTTGTCCTTATTTTAGTATGCAACAGTGGAAGCTCTTAGTATTCACCTGAGAATAAACATGCTTTAAACGTCAACAAAAATGTTGGTGAGTTATAGGTTTAACCTATATATATCAAATCGTAACAATAGACCACAAGATTTCATATTTCAATACACATCTCATACATAGAGATAAAAATCATTCATATGGTGAACACCTGGTAACCGACATTAACAAGATGCATATATAAGAATATCCCCATCATTCTGGGACACCCTTCGATTATATTATATAAATTTTGAAGTACTAAAGCATCCGGTACTTTGGATGAGGTTTGTTAGGCCCAATAGATCTATCTTTAGGATTCGCGTCAATTAGGTTGTCTGTTCCCTAATTCTTAGATTACCAGACTTAATAAAAAGGGGCATATTCGATTTCGATAATTCAACCATAGAATGTAGTTTCACGTACTTGTGTCTATTTTGTAAATCATTTATAAAACCTGCATGTATTCTCATCCCAAAAATATTAGATTTTAAAAGTGGGACTATAACTCACTTTCACAGATATTTCCTTCCTCGGAAATAAGACTTGGCCACGGATCGATTCACGAACCTATACAAATATGTACATATATATCAAAGTATGATCAAAATATAATTACAACCATTTTTATTATGTTTTAAAGATTTGAGTGTATTAAGTCAGCTGTCCTCGTTAGTAACCTACAACTAGTTGTCCACAGTTAGATGTACAGAAATAAATCGATATATATTATCTTGAATCAATCCACGACCCAGTGTATACACGTCTCAGGCTAAATCACAACTCAAAGTATATATATTTTTGGAATCAACCTTAACCCTGTATAGCTAACTCCAACATTACTGCATATAGAGTGTCTATGGTTGTTCCAAATAATATATATACATGGGTCGATATGATATGTCAAAACATTTGCATACGTGTCTATGGTATAACATGATTACATAATATATTAGAATACATGTATAATACAATATAAGTTAGCTAGGATATGATTTGTATAGATTTGTTAAACATTTCCCGTAGCTAAAAAGATCAAAAATATCCAATCTTGTTTTACCCATAACTTCTTCATTTTAAATCCGTTTTAAGTGAATCAAATTGCAATGGTTTCATATTGAACTCTAATTTAAGAATCCAAATAGAAAAAGTATAGGTTTATAGTTGGAAATTTAAGTTACATTTCAATTACTAAAGAGGTAGTCATTTCCGTCGAAAGAACGACATCTTGATGACCATTTTGAAAAACATACTTTCACTTTGAGTTTAACCAAGATTTTTAGATATAGTTTCATGTTCATATGAAAAATCATTTTCCCAGAAGAACAACTTTTAAATCAAAGTTTATCATAGTCTTTAATTATCCAAACCAAAACAGCCCCGGTTTCACTACGACGGCGTATCTCCGATTTTATGGTGTTCATCGTGTTTCCAAGTTTTAAATCATTAAGTTAGCATATCATATAGATATAGAATATGTGTTTAGTTGATTTTAAAAGTCAAGTTAGAAGGATTAACTTTTGTTTGTGAACAAGTTTATAATTAACTAAACTATGTTCTAGTGATTACAAGTTTAAACCTTCGAATAAGATAGCTTTATATGTATGAATCTAATGATGTTATGAACATCATTACTACCTCAAGTTTTCTGGATAAAACTACTGGAAATGAGAAAAATGGATCTAGCTTCAAAGGATCCTTGGATGGCTTGAAAGTTCTTGAAGCAGAATCATGACACGAAAACAGTTCAAGTAAGATTTTCACTCGAAATAAGATTGTTATAGTTGTAGAAATTGAATCAAAGTTTGAATATGAATATTACCTTGAATTATAAAGATAACCTACTGTAAATAACAAAGGTTCCTTGATCTTAGATGATTACTTGGAATGGATTAGAAAGCTTGGAAGTAGACTTGCAAACTTGGAAGTATTCTTGATTTTTATGAAACTATACTTATGGAATTTATGAAGAACACTTAGAACTTGAAGATGGAACTTGAGAGAGATCAATTAGATGAAGAAAATTGAAGAATGAAAGTTTTTGTAGGTGTTTTTGGTCGTTGGTATATGGATTAGTTATAAAGGATATGTAATTTTGTTTTCATGTAAATAAGTCATGAATGATTACTAATATTTTTGTAATTTTATGAGATATTTCATGCTAGTTGCCAAATGATGGTTCCCACATGTGTTAGGTGACTCACATGGGCTTCTAAAAGCTGATCATTGGAGTGTATATACCAATAGTACATACATCTAAAAGCTGTGTATTGTACGAGTACGAATACGGGTGCATACGAGTAGAATTATTGATGAAACTGAATGAGGATGTAATTGTAAGAATTTTTGTTAAGTAGAAGTACTTTGATATGTGTCTTGAAGTCTTTCAAAAGTTTAAGAATACATATCAAAACACAACATGTATATACATTCTAATGGAGTCGTTAAGTCTTCGTTAGTCGTTACATGTAAGTGTTGTTTTGAAACCTTTAAGTTAACGATCTCAATTAATGTTGTTAACCCAATGTTTATTATATCAAATGAGATGTTAAATTATTATGTTATCATGATATTATGATGTATGAATATCTCTTAATATGATATATACATTAAAATATCGTTACAACGATAATCGTTACATATAAGTCTCGTTTCGTAATTCTTGAGTTAGTAGTCTTGTTTTTACATATGTAGTTCATTGTTAACACACTTAATGATATATTTAAATATCATTTTATCATGTTAAAAATAGTGTATCAATATCTTAATATGATACATATGTATTTAGTAGACGTTATCATAACGATAATCGTTATATATATCATTTCGAGTTTCTTAACTTAGTAATCTCATTTCTTATGTATATCACACATTGTTAATATACTTAGTGAGATACTTACTCATCATAATCTCATGTCAACCATATATATATGTCTATATATACCACAACATGTAGTTTTTACAATTTTGTAACGTTCGTGAATCGCCGGTCAACTTGGGTGATCAATTGTCTATATGAAACTTATTTCATATAATCAAGTCTTAACAAGTATGATTGCTTAACACGTTGGAAACATTTAGTCATGTAAATATCAATCTCAATTAATATATATAAACATGGAAAAGTTCGGGTCACTACAAAATTTTCATTACATCGAAAGTTGACGGCATGCATACCATTTCATAATACATCCAACTATAATTGACTTAATAATAATCTTGATGAACTCAACGACTCGAATGCAACGTCTTTTGAAATATGTCATGAAGGACTCCAAGCAATATTTCTAAAATGAACAAATGCACCGCAGAAGATTTCTTTCATACCTGAGAATAAACATGCTTTAAAGTGTCAACCAAAAGGTTGGTGAGTTCATTAGTTTATCATAAATAATCATTTCATCATTTTAAATAGACCACAAGAATTTCATTTCCAGTTCTCATAAATATACGTCCCACGCATAGAGACAAAAATCATTCATATGGTGAACACCTGGTAACCGACCTTAACAAGATGCATATAGAATATCCCCTATCATTCCAGGACTCCCTTCGGACATGATAATTTCGAAGTACTAAAGCATCCGGTACTTTGGATGGGGCTTGTTGGGCCAAATAGATCTATCTTTAGGATTCGCGTCAATTAGGGTGTCTGTTCCCTAATTCTTAGATTACCAGACTAAAAAGGAGCATATTCGGTTTAATAATCCAGCCATAGAATGTAGTTTTCGATTACTTGTGTCTATTTCGTAAAACATTTATAAAAGCAGCGCATGTATTCTCAGTCCCAAAAATATATATTGCAAAAGCATTTAAAAAGAGAGCAAATGAAACTCACCATACTGTATTTTGTAGTAAAAATACATACGACGACATTGAACAAGTATAGGGTTGGCCTCGGATTCACGAATCTATATCATTTGTATATTTATTAATACACATAATCGTAATCGAACAAATTTAGTTATTATATCTTAATTTTTATATTATATATTTAATTTGTGTATATATTCAAAATGATTTAATATCTATATAGTTATATTAATATATCCATATTCATTTATATACATTATTGTTTAGTGTTATATTTAAAATCAATAGTCTGTTATATGTATGTATTTAAATAAATAATCTTAGTAAGTTTGATTTATATAGTTATATGACATATTAATATAATTATAGTATATGTAATAAGTATCTTTTATGTACAAAATATGTATGTGTTTAAAAAGGTAGTTTTTGATAATAATAATGATGTACTAATAATTATAATAATAACTTTATTAATAATATTACTAATAATTAGTAATTTACTTAAATTATAATTTTATTCATAGTTTTTAAATCCATACATTTATATATAATCTTATAATCTAAATGATAATACTAATAATAATAATGACATTGTTAAGAATGATATTTATGTTAATAATAATAATAATAATAATAATAATAATAATAATAATAATAATAATAATAATAATAATAATAATAATACTAATAATGATAAGTTTACTACTAATAATATTATTAATACTAATATTAGTGAAAATAATAATAACTTGTATTATTTTTATAATAACGATAATAATAATCCTAATCATAATAATAACAATAATAGCAATAATAATAATATAATAATAATAATAATAATAATAATAATAATAATAATAATATAATAATAATAACAATAACAATAAAAAATAATAATGAAAGGACTACCTCACAAAGAGTTCCAAAAATAAATATAACTGCCCACGCCCGGGCTCGAACCCATGACCTCTCGTTCCACCCAAACACTTCCAAACCATTTGATCCATTTAAATTTTCTGTTATAATTCCCGTCCCATAACTATATCACTCGTATTATTATTTCCATTGTTTTCTCCTTCATTAATTTACACAGGCCCAAAAGCAATAAAAGAAGCCCAAGCAAGAATTTTGGCCCAACAAAGTTTTTCACAAGTCCATTTTAAAAGCCCCAAGAAAAATAATACGGTGCAAAAAAATTGACTATGAAGGAATCCAAAGTTTGGAGTCCACTTTGTAGGGTTTGGAACAAAAACGTAAAACGTCACTCTCATCTTAATCATAAATCGGTTACAGTCTCTTCATCATCACTTTTGCACTATTCATCGTCATCCTCATTCTTCACTATTATACTATTAAAAACAGAAATGCCATATTATAAATTTACTGCAGCTACAGTTCGAGTGAAACCGAATTAGGAAGTGTGCAGCAGGTTATGGTGGTCTATCATGATTTGGTCGTAGTGTTCTGTAACAACAAAAGTAGAAACAGATGAGCAATTTAGTGCAGATAAAGGATATGATCAAGTGGTGTTTGATGATGGTGATCGACAAGGATGATGAAGGTTTTGAATTGTACAAAGAAGGCGAGCAACAGACCTCTGATTATGATGTTTGTGTTTTGGGTGTTCGAATTAACAGGTGAAACAGGAAGTAACAACGGTAGCAATCGAGCATCATAATCTTTATTCGTTATCCTTATAGAATATCCCCTATCATTCCGGGACTCCCTTCGGACATGATAATTTCAAAGTACTAAAGCATCCGGTACTTTGGATGGGGCTTGTTGGGCCCAATAGATCTATCTTTAGGATTCGCGTCAATTAGGGTGTCTGTTCCCTAATTCTTAGATTACCAGACTAAAAAGGGGCATATTTGGTTTAATAATCCAGCCATAGAATGTAGTTTTCGATTACTTGTGTCTATTTCGTAAAACATTTATAAAAGCAGCACATGTATTCTCAGTCCCAAAAATATATATTGCAAAAGCATTTAAAAAGGGAGCAAATGAAACTCACCATACTGTATTTTGTGGTAAAAATACATAGAACGACATTGAACAAGTATAGGGTTGGCCTCGGATTCACGAACCTATATCATTTGTATATTTATTAATACACATAATCGTAATCGAACAAATTTAGTTATTATATCTTAATTTATATATTATATATTTAATTTATGTATATATATTCAAAATGATTTAATATCTATATAGTTATATTAATATATCCATATTCATTTATATACATTATTGTTTAGTATTATATTTAAAATCAATAGTCTGTTATATGTACGTATTTAAATAAATAATCTTAGTAAGTTTGATTTATATAGTTATATGACATATTAATTGTGATGACCCGTCCTAATCCACCTGGACGAAGTCATCAACATTTGGTCCCATTGCGAGGTGATGTCCTAAATATGCCATGAATGACTCCATGTAATATGAGCAAATGCACAGCGGAAGATTTCTTTCATACCTGAGAATAAACATGCTTAAAAGTGTCAACCAAAAGGTTGGTGAGTTCATAGGTTTATCATAACAATTAATTCAATATTTTAATAGACCACAAGATTTCTGTTTATGTATATGTACACTCGCAAGTGTATAAAAGTATTCTATAAGTTGTTGAGCGCTTCGGTAACCATACTTAACAATTAATGTGGCATATCCCCTTTATTATGAAATTTCCCTACACTGTACCAAGTGTAGTAAAAACGAAGTACTATGCAACCGTTTATGATACTAGAGCGACTAGCCCAGTTGGGGTGGTCAAACCCGATAGATCTATCAATAGGATTCTCGCTTACATGTTCTTCCAACATGTAAATATTAGTTACCAAGCTATTAGGGAAGATATGCAAGGTGGTACAACTCAACTTAGAATATATTTTAAGTACTTGTGTCTATGGCGTAAAACATAAAAACAGCGCATGTATTCTCAGCCCAAAAATATATTGCAAAAACAATTAAAAAGGGAGCAAATGAAACTCACCTAATGTATTTTGTAGTAAAAATACATATGACGACATTAAACAAGTGTAGGGTTGACCTTGGATTCACGAACATATATCATTCATATATATATTAACACATGTAATCACATAATTCCTTCTATATAATATTTATATATATTAAGTACTGTAGTTATATAAATATATATATTTTATTTATATCTTATATCTTCAGTTATATTTTATATATAGTTATTTTGTAAAATAATCAATATTCATACATATAGTTATATTAAAATATATATGTATTTGTAGTTGGTATTATATTAAAAATCAATAATTTGTTATATGTAATTTTTATATAATTAATGTTAATATGTTTAATATAATTTTTATGTAATATTAATATAAGTATGTAATATTTATTTGTTATATAAAAATACTACTATTAATAATAATAATCATGATTTTAGTAATAATAAAGATGATAATAGTAATGTTAAAAATAAAAATTTTAATATTTAAAATAATATTGATAAATTTTAATTAAAAAAATGATAATTTCAATAATAATAATAATAATAATAATAATAATAATAATAATAATAATAATAATAGATAAATAAATAAATAAATAATTACATAAAATAACTACCTTGGATGGAAAAGGCTTAATAAAATAAACTGCCCCGACCAGGGATCGAACCCGCGACCTTACGCCAACTCAACACCTCCCATGACCATTGAACCATCTATTATTTTTATGTTATAG
The DNA here is from genome assembly GCF_046630445.1 of Rutidosis leptorrhynchoides. NCBI lineage: Eukaryota > Viridiplantae > Streptophyta > Magnoliopsida > Asterales > Asteraceae > Rutidosis > Rutidosis leptorrhynchoides. Next base: position 57,006,844 of record NC_092342.1, read on the forward strand.
TTAGGATCCAGTTTTATTTAACCCGTTAATATTTAATAGAAGCCCAAGATACAAGTCCATTAATCTTTAAAAGGAGAGCCCAATTATAATGGTCCAATAAACAGCCCATCATATACATCATTCAAGGCTCGATCGGTTTGCAGTTTTAGGAAGTGGCAGTACAACGAAGAAAATAAAAAAATATGGTAGGGTTTACAAAAGAAGCTGCAATAGTCGATCACCACCTCATTCATCTTCATTAACTCATCTCGTTCATCATCGTGTATTATCATCACAACATCGACTATCATCATAATCATCTAACGCAATTATCATTATTGAATCATCATCAACCATACGTCTTTGTTGTAACAAAAAAAAGAATTAGGAACAGAAAGTGTTAATTCAAAGTATACGTGGAGCAGCCCACTATACTGGATTCATTTTATTCGGCCCATATATAGCCCAGTTTAACAACAGTCCGGTTAGCCTTGGAGCCCAACTAGTAACATTGATCAATCTAGGATTTGTACTAGTTTAATTCAATTTAAGTTGCTGTACATAAAATCTGGAATCCAAGGAATACGTCTCTATCCCAACCCATCCACTCTCTTTTTTTTTATTCGTAACAAGAAGAGCTGTAAAGTACTCATCATTGTATATTAATGTCTTCAATTATTATCTCACCAACTCTTCATTATTATCATCGTTTCTTCATTGTATCGTAAAAAAAAATATATAATCGAAGCAGAAGTTGCAACGAAGAAGTAGTTGCAGGTGATGTTGGTGTGGTTAATGATGATGAGTTGGTTTGTGTGGTGGTAGAAGTGAATGGGTTACTCAGATGATGATGGTGTTAGTTACCGGTTTGATGGTAGCTCACGGGTGTGGGTTATGGAAAGTGATATGTATATACGTATGTCTATTCGAAAAAGAGGTGGAGGCGATGGTTGCAGTGGTTTTGGTTCAGGGTTTGCGTTGGTTTGAAAAGTGGTGATACAAGGTGGTTTGTAAATGAGACAATAGGGTGGCAAGATGGATGAGTGGTGAACCATGGTCTAGGTGGTGGTCATTGATGACGGTAGTCATTGTGTTTGTAGGAAACCGAAATAGATTGAAATGAAAAGGTGACGGTTGGTGGTTTCACAGTTGAATGAAAATAGTAATCATGGCGGCTGCAATGGTCTTGTGGTGGTTGTTGTGTGGTGAAGATGGCAGACTAGATGGCCAGAAGCAAGAGATGAAAAGAGATGGTTGTGTGTGTGTTGCTAATCAAATACAGAAAGAGAGAGATGAGATAGATAGAATGTGGTGGGATGGAATATAATGTATGTATGTATCGATTAATAAATAAATTAAAGCAAACAACCTCCGTAAATTACGCAATCATTCAACAACAGAGAAAATAAATTAAAGATGATGGGATATGTAAAGTTAAGGTGTGAAAACAAAAACAGTTACATCAATTACTTAATCCATAAACGATTTAAAAAGAGTGAAGTTGATAGATATAATATAAAAATGAAATGAATAAAGATAAAAGGTATTGGGGCCAACGAATATTTTACCACAACGTATGTTATTGCATTATGAAAATCATGGGTTGAAGTCCTAGAAGATAATATCAAGTAACAAGTTGGAGTGTAATTCCAGTGCATGTGAGCTGTGTAATCGAGAAGCTTAATCTCACGTTTGCATATTCATGACCTCATTTACTTATCATATTCCCATGTTATTATTCTTAATAATAAATAATAATAGTTTAGTTCTAGTAGTAAGGTTTACCATTCCACGCATGCAAAAATTAACTAGTTCACATGAAGTAACCTCTTTAATTATATATATCATATAAATGACAAAGAATAAAAGTGTCGATATTTAATTTATCTAAAAATATAGTCACCAAATCAAATGCACCGTAACTAGAAATCTAATAGTAAATTTAATTTAACTAAAGACGCTAAACGTGTTTCAAGTCATTATATGCATATATTTATATATACATATATATTTACAAACAGTTGTTCATGACTCGTCGAGAACAGTCGAAGGTCAATTGAATATACGAAACAGTTCAAAAAAAAAAATTTTTTTGAGACTCAACCTAACAGACTATTCTTATCATGTCAGAATCATATAAAGATCAAGTTTAAATTTGATCGGAAATTTCCGGGTCGTCACATTAATATAATTATAGTATATGTAATAAGTATCTTTTATGTACAAAATATGTATGTGTTTAAAAAGCTAGTTTTTGATAATAATAATAATAATGATGTACTAATAATTATAATAATAACTTTATTAATAATAATACTAATAATTAGTAATTTACTTAAATTATAATTTAATCCATAGTTTTTAAATCCATACATTTATATATAATCTTATAATCTAAATGATAATACTAATAATAATAATGACATTGTTAAGAATGATATTTATGTTAATAATAATAATAATACTAATAGTGATAAGTTTACTACTAATAATATTATTACTACTAATATTAGTGAAAATAATAATAACTTGTATTATTTTTATAATAACGATAATAATAATCCTAATCATAATCATAATAATAACAATAATATCAATAATAATAATAATAATAATAATAATAATAATAATAATAATAATAATAATAATAATAATAATAATAATAATAATAATAATAATAATAATAATAATAATAATAATAGTAATAATAATAATAATAATAATAACAATAATAATAATAACAATAAAATAATAATAATAATAATGAAAGGACTACTTCACAAAGAGTTCCAAAAATAAATATAACTGCCCACGCCCGGGCTCGAACCCATGACCTCTCGTTCCACCCAAACACTTCCTAACCATTTAATCCATTCAAATTTTCTGTTATAATTCCCGTCCCATAACTATATCACTCGTATTATTATTTCCCTTATTTTCTCCTTCATTAATTTACACAGGCCCAAAAGCAATAAAAGAAGCCCAAGCAAGAATTTCGGCCCAACAAAGTTTTTCACAAGTCCATTTTAAAAGCCCCAAGAAAAATAATACGGTGCAAAAAAAATTGAATATGAAGGAATCCAAAGTTTGGAATCCACTTTGTAGGGTTTGGAACAAAAACGTAAAACGTCACTCTCATCTTATGTGACGTCCCGTACTAAATCATCATGTACGGACCATCAACAGAGGATCATTACAAGGTCAAACACTATATGCGTTTTCAAAACGAGTTTGCATTCATGATAAAAGGTGACGTCATAACCAACGTCAAATGTTTTACAACCAAAGTATGCTTCAATGAACAGAAGCAAATATAATAGTGTGTGACCCTTAGGTCGTTACAAATCATAGTTTCCAAAGTATTAAAGTTATGAATGCAAGATAAACAGTTCATGCAATGACATCTCTAAAGCAGCGGGTGTCTACAGCAAGACTAGTACACATCGGAAGCAACCTTAAGCACCTGATAAAAACATGCTTAAAAACATCAACACAAAGGTTGGTGAGCTATAGTTTAAGTATAACAGTATGTAAGGTAGGCCACGAGATTTCAGTGCTACAAAGAGCGTTTCAAAACAGTATGATAAAGTATATGTTTAACCGTGGGCACTTAGTAACTAACTTAACGTTTATACCCCCTGAAAGTACACTTGGAAAGTACGTATGTTTACGAAGTATTAAACACTCTTTAAATGCTAGCACAACTAGCCCGAGTGGGGATGTCAAACCCTATGGATCCATATCTAAGATTCGCGTTCACCGGTTCAAAAACCAATGACTAAATATTACCGAGCTAAAGGGAATGTTTATGTTGTTGTATAACCCACACATATATAAGTTTAAGTACTCGTGCCTAGTATGTAAAACGTAAAATGCGCATGTATTCTCAGTTCCCAAAATAGTTAAAGTAAAAAGGGAATGCTATAACTCACAATGATAAAGTAGCGGTAAAGTCGAGTCGGGAAATAAGCAAGTACGTAGGCCCGGAAAGTCCTCAACCTAAGTCAAATAGTACTAAGTCAGTAAATCATCCGAATAGGTTTAAAAGTATGTAAATAAGGTCTTAAAGGTCATCATCAATCATCATCAAACAAAAGGTGTAAAGCAAGTTTCGTTCAAGAAAAGAGTTCAAAACAAATACTGAGTTCGATCAGTCACCACGGTCTCTATACCTACTGAAATAAGGTGATACCAGTGGCCATGGCTCCGTATATGAGTCCTTTAGTTGTGGTAAAAATCCCAGAAGTAAACTCGTCTTCTTTTGACTGTGGCGACGGTCTAAGTGCGAGTAGGTCAGAATTTTCAGCACAACGTTAAAAGGACATAGTGACGATCGGAGGGCCATAATTCCTAAACCGTAACTCGGATTAAGACGAGTCCAAAATGAAAAGTTATCTACTCGAACAGAGCTATCTGAAAATCGTCTTTACAGTAGCCCAGGTTGTACGGGTCAGACACAGAAACAGTAAAACAGTAGGTCCGGTGGGTTCTTGGTGTTCGATGCTTATCACGGTTCTCATCCTTGATGCATATAGCTTCAAGTGTACAACTCGTTGATGTGTTTGCATCATCTTTACCAAGTTTTGACCATCATAACCCAAGTGTAAGTCTAAGATAAGTAGCACAACTCAATTAAGTGTTGCAAGTGTTTTGATGAACCAAAGTTACATCAAAGTCTTAGATTTAACACATACATGAACTATAAAAGTAATATTGAACTACAAACTTGAAAGTAAACTAACTAATCAAGACCTTAAGATGTAGAACATAGTTCTTAGTTAGATCTTGAAGATCCAAGACCCAAAGGTCTAGATCTAAAGTTATTAAGTTAAATCCTAAGTAATAATACTTGAATCTTTACTTTAATGAAACCATAAGTTACCAAACTTAGATTTTCATCTTGCAAAGTGTATGTAAGCTTACAAGCTTTTGTTAATGACAAAAATAAGTAGACCATAAGCTATAGAACTTAGATCCATCACAAGTATATGAAGTTATAACTAAAGAGTTACACTTCCATGTTCTTGAACTTTCAAGTTAACTTTTAGTTCAAGATTAATGAGATCGAAGTTAACTAGTAACACTTGACCAATAACAATCAACAAACATGAAATTAAAGTGCATAATATGAAGAAATAAACTAAGTAAACAAGTAATAAGTTCATGAGTTTCATACTTTTAAAGATTCAAGCCTAAGTCTTGATCTTTAGAAAGTAAACTTTAAGTTTACTTCATGAACACAAGTATGGTTTACAACACATGAACTTACAATCTTTTGAAACAATAAATGTAGAATCATAAACTAGTAAGTTTATGTTCTTGTGTATTCTTGTAAATACAAGATAGAATGAAGAATTAAACTAAAAAGTTTGATTCTTGATAACTAGTAAGTAAGTAACAACAAATAAGTAAACAACTACAACAAGTAACAACAATCAAAGACAAGTGATGATGATGATTATGTATGTATATGTAAATCAGTTTTTGCAAAGAAAAGAGAAAGAAAAGAAGCCTTGTAACTTACAAAGTTTAGAGAGAAAAGAGAGAAAAAAGTATGCAAGTAAGTGTGTGTTTGGAATGAATGAAGTGTGAGAGAAAACTAGTAGCTAAGTAATGTAAAAAAAATTAAAAATTAAACAACCTCCCTTGTATCCCCCCAATGCCGACGGTCAGCAAAAAAAAAGAAGGGGGAGAAGTCCACAAGGTAATTGCATGTAAAAACTTAAAAGGTTGGTTATAAGAGATGTTTTCATGGGGATAAGGTGGTAACTAGATTCCATACTAAGTTATATCATCTAGTTATGTTCTAAATTGATGCTTACATGTTAAATGGGCTAAGTAATCCATTTAGTTAAGTAGAGTGGGCTAACAAGTCCATTAAAGAAGTAGGGTGGGCTTATAAGCCCAAGTATGTATGTAAGTAACAAGTTAAATAAATAAGCCCAAGTCCAAATAAATAATTATCCAATAAAAGCCCAAGTAATTAACTAGTAACCTTAGTTAATTAAAATGATTAATAAAATTAATCATGAATGTAAATAATACTTGAAAATATTATTCGTGTAATGTACGTGTGTCACAAAGACGTTTCGGGCATTTAAAGTCAAGTACGGGCAATCATGGTAACAAGTAAATGTATATAAACAATACATTCATTTAATCACAAGTATTAATAATAAACATTATTAATAAATAAACGTTGGAAAATCTAGGGTCGTTACATTACCCACCTGTTAAAGAAAATTTCGTCCCGAAATTTTAAGCTGAGGTAGATGGAGGAGTCGGGAAAAGGTGAGGATACTTCTGCATCATTTGATCCTCTCGCTCCCAAGTAAACTCAGGTCCTCGTTTGGCATTCCATCGTACTCGGACGATCAGAATCTTGTTGCGTTTCAAAGTTTTGATTTCACGATCCATAATTTCAACAGGTTCTTCCACAAAGTGGAGTTTGTCGTCAATCGTAAGTTCCTCAAGTGGTATGATAAGTTCAGGTGCAGTAAGAAACTTCTTCAAGTTTGACACGTGGAAGGTAGGATGAACTGAGCTCAATTGAGCTGGAAGATCTAAACGGTATGCAACGGGTCCAACATGTTCTAAGATTTCAAAAGGACCAATGTATCGTGGGTTCAACTTTCCACGTTGTCCAAAACGAATCACACCTTTCCAAGGTGCAACCTTCAACATTACACGGTCACCGACATTGAATTCAAAGTCTTTACATTTAAGATCGGCATAACTCTTTTGACGGTCACGAGCAGTCTTAAGTCTAGCTTGAATCTGAGCAATCTTTTCCGTTGTTTCATGGACTACCTCGGGTCCGGTGATTTGCTTTTCACCTACTTCGGCCCAACAAATAGGAGATCGGCACTTGCAACCATACAACGCTTCAAAAGGTGCGGCATTAATGCTCGAGTGATAACTGTTGTTGTACGAGAATTCGGCTAGCGGCAAATGCCTTTCCCAGGCCTTTCCGAAATCAATGACACATGCACGCAACATGTCCTCCAAAGTCTGAATGGTTTGTTCACTTTGCCCGTCGGTCTGTGGGTGATAAGCAGTACTCATGTCGAGACGAGTTCCTATGGCTTCTTGTAATGAACGCCAGAATCTAGAAGCAAAATGGGGATCGCGATCTGAGATGATCGATAAAGGTACACCATGATGAGATACAACCTCTTTGATGTATAATTGAGCAAGTCTCTCCATCGTATCCGTCTCCTTCATCGCTAAGAAGTGTGCAGATTTAGTAAGGCGGTCAACAATAACCCAAATGGTATCGTACCCGCCCACCGTCTTTGGTAGCTTGGTGATGAAATCCATTGTTATCCGTTCCCACTTCCATTGTGGGATTTCTGGTTGTTGAAGTAATCTAGAAGGTCTCTGATGTTCGGCCTTAACTTTCGAACAAGTCAAAAACTTACCATCATAAGTAGCAACGTCCTTCTTAAGATTCGGCCACCAATACTGTTCCTTAAGATCGTGGTACATCTTGCCCGCTCCGGGGTGAATCGAATATCTCGATTTGTGTGCTTCATCTAATATAAGGTTCCGTAGATCTCCATAAAGAGGTACCCAAATTCCTCCGGCATAACATCAGAGTCCAGACTCCCTAACCTCGAATCGAGAGACAAGTATGTTCAAATGTTCATGAGATAAATTCTCCTCCTTGAGAGCCTCATCTTGGGCTATTCTGATCTGGCTGTTAAGGTTCGAATGGATGGTGATGTTCAGAGCCCTAACACGAAGAGGTGTCATCCTCTCCTTTCGGCTCAAGGCATCAGCTACAACATTGGCCTTGCCAGGATGATAGCGAAGTTCACAATCATAGTCGTTTAGCGTCTCAATCCATCGAAGCTGTCTCATATTCAGTTGCTTCTGATCAAAGATTTGTTGGAGGCTCTTGTGGTCGGTGAAAATAGTGCTCTTAGTTCCATACAAATAGTGTCTCCACAATTTGAGCGCAAAGACAACGGCTCCAAGCTCGAGATCATGAGTAGTGTAGTTTCGCTCGTGGATCTTTAGTTGACGGGAAGCATAAGTGATAACCTTCGTGCGTTATATCAGTACACAACCAAAATCACTCTTCGAAGCATCGCAATAAACGACAAAATCGTCATTGCCTTCAGGAAGTGATAAAATAGGTGCGGTGATTAACTTCTTCTTCAAGGTTTGAAATGCAGATTCTTGTTCGGTTTCCCAAACGAATTTCTTCCCTTTGTGAGTCAGTGCAGTTAGTGGACGTGAAATGATAGAGAAACCTTCGATAAACCTTCGGTAATATCCGGCGAGACCTAGAAATTGGCGTATGTGAGTTGGAGTAGTGGGTGTCTCCCACTTGCTGATAACTTCAATCTTAGCGGGATCAACTTTGATACCCTGGTCGCTCACAACATGTCCCAGAAATTGTACTTCTTTTATCCAAAATTCATACTTGGAGAATTTTGCATAGAGTTGTTCTTTTCTCAAGAGTTCAAGTACTAATCGGAGATGGTGCTCATGTTCTTCTTCGCTCTTAGAGTAGATGAGAATATCATCTATGAAGACGATAAGAAACTTATCCAAGTAGGGCTTGCAGACACGATTCATGAGGTCCATGAATACGGCAGGTGCATTGGTTAAACCGAATGGCATTACAAGAAACTCATAATGACCATAGCGAGTTCTAAATGAAGTCTTCATCACATCACTTTCCTTCACCCTCAACTGGTGATAACCTGATCGCAAATCGATCTTTGAGTAAACGCTCGATCCTTGTAGTTGGTCAAAAAGATCGTCAATTCGTGGAAGTGGATACCGATTCTTGATAGTCAATTTGTTGAGCTCACGGTAGTTGATACACATACGGAAGGATCCATCCTTCTTCTTCATAAACAAAACGGGTGTGCCTCAAGGCGAGAAGCTTGGTTGGATAAATCCACAGTCTAACAGCTCTTGTAGTTGGCTTTGTAACTCTTGCATCTCGGAAGGTGCGAGTCGGTAAGGTGCATGAGCTACCGGTGCAGCTCCTGGCACTAAATCAATCTGAAACTCTACGGGTCTCGGTGCCGGTAATCCAGGTAATTCCTCGGGGAATACATCGGAAAACTCGTTCACAATGCGTACGTCGTTCACACTCTTCACCTCGGTTTCTACCGCTTTCACGTGTGCTAGAACATCAAAAGGTCCCTTCTTCATAATCTTTTGCGCTTTCATGCAACTAATGAGGTTCAGCAGCGAGGTACATCTCTCTCCATAAATGATCAGTGGTTCACCATCGCCTTGTGGTATACGAAGAGCTTTATCTCCACAAATAATGTCGGCTCTTATCTTGGTCAACCAATCCATGCCGACGATAACATCAAAGCTTCCCAACTTAATGGGTATTAAGTCAATCTCGAAATCTACACCAGCTATGTTGATAATAGCTCCACGACCAATTCGATCAACTTTTTCAAGTTTACCATTGGCTACTTCGACCAGCATACTTTCCTTTAAAGGAACTAACGACCAATCTAACTTATCGCAAAAATGTCTACACACATAACTTCTATCGGTACCGGTATCAAACAGGACATAAGCTAAAAGATTGTTGATTGTGAATATACCTGTCACCAAGTTGGGGTTATCACGTGCATCCCTTGCATTAACATTAAAAGCTCATCCACGGGGTGGTCCACCATCCTTTCTTTTGTTGGGACACGCATTTCTGAAATGGCCCGTCTGTCCACATTCATAACACTTCCTTGGCCCTGCGGGGTTCGGCATCGCATTCAAAGTGGTGACCTTGCAGTCCTTCCCGATATGTCCAGTCCGTTGGCACTTTTTGTAAACAACATTACAATACCCAGTATGGTGCTTGTAGCACCGCTTGCATTGTTGTAAGGTTCCCTTGTAGTTCGGGTTTGAGTTGGTGTTCGGATTGGGGTTTCCACCGTTGTTGTTTCCTCTAAAACCCTCATGTCGTTTCGCCGGGTTCTGTTCATAGGTCCCTCCCCTGTTGTTATCCCATTTTCACTTCTCACTACTACCCGCTTCAGACCTAGCCTTCTCCGATTCATCGATGATAATTTGATTCATTAAAGTATGCGCCATGCGCATCGCTTCCGGGACATTAGGTGGCTTGGACGAGGTGACGTTTCCCTTAATGCTCTTAGGAAGTCCCCAAAAGTAACTTTCCATTCGTTTGAACTCCGGTGTAACCATGGTAGGACACATCAGGGCTAGTTCCAAAAATCTCCGGTTGTAGCTATCAAGGTCGTTCCCAATGGCCTTTAACTGCATAAATTCCATTTCCATCCTCTGGATTTCGGTCCTAGGGAAATATTCCTCAATCAGGGCCCCTTTGAACTCCTCCCATGGAGTAGCAAATGCCTCATCGATACCTTTTACTTGAGCCAACGTGTTCTACCACGTTAGTGCGCCATCAGACAGCATGCATGAAGCAAACTTGGTTTTATTCTCCTCTGAACAGTTACTGACTCGAAACACAGATTATAACTTCTCGAACCATCTAGTGAGACCAACCGGCCCCTCTGTTCCACTGAAGTTGTGAGGTTTGCAGCTCTGAAACTCTTTATACGTGCACCCATTTCGAATGGGTTGAATAACCGGTGGCGGTGGCGGTGGAGCTTGGGGTTGCATTTCCGCAATGGCTGCGGCTACCCTTTCGGCAATCATCTCCTCGATTTGGGCTGTGGTAAGGGTTGATGTTGATTGTCCGTTGGCCATGATGTTCTAAACAAAATTTTTGACTCAAGTCAAAATCCAGTATTCAAATAGTAATAATACAGTATATGATAACTAACATGGAATCAACACATCACATGTTTATTAAATAACGCATCTAGATACAAATACCACAGAATCATACAGTAACGTAAATAGAACATCGTGCAAGAATTAAATAACGCAAAGTTCCATTAATAATAATAAGTTGCATACATCTGAATAAGTTCGTACAATACAAAAGTGAAACATAAAACTACAACTAGATTACATAATGAAATCTAAATACAAAAGCCCTATGGTGAAGGTGGGTGTAGGATATCCAATACATGAGACATCTGGTCCTCGAGCTTAGAAACTCGAGCTCGGAGGATCCCCACCTCCCTTTTCAATTCCTCGACAGTGGGAGATGGTGGGACAGGCGGCGCAAGTGGTGCGGATGGTGCAGATGTAGACGGTCCGGCTCCAGAAATAGTCAGTACGTAACGGGGTGCCTTACGCACGAGTGGGTCAGCAGGGTACGGCACAAGCCGCTTACGGGCAGTAACCCTACGATGCCGACCAAATGCGTCAGCGAATGCTCGTCCTCCGTTGATCCCCGGAATAATAGTACCGTCGAAGCGATACCTCTTCTTCGGTGGGGTGGAGGGTGGCTGTACAGGTGCATCAGGGTCCTCCTCGTCGGAGTCATCGTCACTCGAGTCATCTGTGGATGAGTCATCGGATGAAGAATCAGCGGATGATGGGTCGTCCGAATCATGTAGTGGTGACTGCACGGGCGGCCCTCCTTGGGCGGCAATCATCTGTCGGTAACGGGCGGGTTCGATTGGAATGAGACGTCCATCAGGGGCGCGTCGGCACCAATGGCGATACCGGTTACGGAATGGACCTTCCCCGAATTCCGCGGGAATCACAATCTCACCGGAGTGGGGCTGTGACACCGAGGGTCCGGGGGCAGATGGAGCTGGAATATTCGGAGGGTCCTGGATTCCGTTAGAAGTAACCACTGGGGCAGGCGCATGGCTGCTAGCTCCGGAAGATGAAGCGCCGGGGTCACTCGTAGGTAACGGGATCGGTGTGTCGACAGCAGCAGTAGGTGGGGTGGCTGACGAGTCTGAACTGCCCAAAATGATAGCAGGTGGAATATCCGACATCTGAACAAGGAAAAATAAATTTTCCATGTGAGTAAGTCATAAAGCAAGCACGTATTAGGCCAACAGTCTAAATCATGTGTAACGGTAAATAGCATGGCAATAACAGTAAATCGTACAGAAGTAGCATGCAATCGAAAGCAAGTAATATCATGCAGTAGTGAAATCATGTAGTAGCATACGGCATATAGCAGTAAAAGTAAGCAACAGCATGCAGTAAGTTCAGCGGAAACAAGTAAACTAGCAAGTTGTAGATTAGTCCTATTAGTGAATCCTACTCGGGTCGGTCTTAGACTCACTAATGCAACCTAATTCCCTACAACCAATGCTCTGATACCAAATGTGACGCCCCGTACTAAATCATCATGTACGGACCATCAACAACAGGATCATTACAAGGTCAAACACTATATGCGTTTTCAAAACGAGTTTGCATTCATGATAAAAGGTGACGTCATAACCAACGTTAAATGTTTTACAACCAAAGTATGCATCAATGAACAGAAGCAAATATAATAGTGCGTGACCCTTAGGTCATTACAAATCATAGTTTCCAAAGTATTAAAGTTATGAATGCAAGATAAATAGTTCATGCAATGACATCTCTAAAGCAGCGGGTGTCTACAGCAAGACTAGTACACAGCGGAAGCAACCTTAAGCACCGGAGAAAAACATGCTTAAAAACGTCAACACAAAGGTTGGTGAGCTATAGTTTAAGTATAACAGTATGTAAGGTAGGCCACGAGATTTCAGTGCTACAAAGAGCGTCTCAAAACAGTATGATAAAGTATATGTTTAACCGTGGGCACTTGGTAACTAACTTAACGTTTATACCCCCTGAAAGTACACTTGGCAAGTGCGTATGTTTACGAAGTATTAAACACTCATTAAATGCTAGCGCGACTACCCCGAGTGGGGATGTCAAACCCTATGGATCCATATCTAAGATTCGCATTCACCGGTTCAAAAACCAATGACTAAACGTTACCGAGCTAAAGGGAATGTTTATGCCATTGTATAATCCAAACATATATAAGTTTAAGTACTCGTGACTAGTATGTAAAACGTAAAATTCGCATGTATTCTCAGTTCCCAAAATAGTTAAGGTCAAAAGGGAATGCTATAACTCACAATGATAAAGTAGCGGTAAAGTCGAGTCGGGAAATAAGCAAGTACGTAGGTTCGGAAAGTCCTCAACCTAAGTCAAATAGTACTAAGTCAGTAAATCATCCGAATAGGTTTAAAAGTATGTAAATAAGGTCTTAAAGGTCATCATCAATCATCATCAAACAAAAGGTGTAAAGCAAGTTTCGTTCAAGAAAAGAGTTCAAAACAAAGACTGAGTTCGATCAGTCACCACGGCCTCTATACCTAATGAAATAAGCTGAGACCAGTGGCCATGTCTCTGTATATGAGTCCTTTAGTTGTGGTAAAAAATCCCAGAAGCAAACTCGTCTTCGTTTGACCGTGGCGACGGTCTAAGTGCGAGTAGGTCAGAATTTTCAGCACAACGTTAAAAGGACATAGTGACGATCGGAGGGCCATAATTCCTAAACCGTAACTCGGATTAAGACGAGTCCTAAATGAAAAGTTATCTACTCGAACAGAGATATCTGAAAATCATCTTTACAGTAGCCCAGGTCGTACGGGTCAGACACAGAAACAGTAAAACAGTAGGTCCGGTGGGTTCTTGGTGTTCGATGCTTATCACGGTTCTCATCCTTGATGCATATAGCTTCAAGTGTACAACTCGTTGATGTGTTTGCATCATCTTTGCCAATTTTTGACCATCATAACCCAAGTGTAAGTCTAAGATAAGTAGCACAACTAAATTAAGTGTTGCAAGTATTTTGATGAACCAAAGTTACATCAAAGTCTTAGATTTAACACATACATGAACTATAAAAGTAATATTGAACTACAAACTTGAAAGTAAACTAACTAATCAAGACCTTAAGATGTAGAACATAGTTCTTAGTTAGATCTTGAAGATCCAAGACCCAAAGGTCTAGATCTAAAGTTATTAAGTTAAATCCTAAGTAATAATACTTGAATCTTTACTTTAATGAAACCATAAGTTACCAAACTTAGATTTTCATCTTGCAAAGTGTATGTAAGCTTACAAGCTTTTGTTAATGACAAAAATAAGTAGACCATAAGCTATAGAACTTAGATCCATCACAAGTATATGAAGTTATAACTAAAGAGTTACACTTCCATGTTCTTGAACTTTCAAGTTAACTTTTAGTTCAAGATTAATGAGATCGAAGTTAACTAGTAACACTTGACCAATAACAATCAACAAACATGAAATTAAAGTGCATAATATGAAGAAATAAACTAAGTAAACAAGTAATAAGTTCATGAGTTTCATACTTTTAAAGATTCAAGCCTAAGTCTTGATCTTTAGAAAGTAAACTTTAAGTTTACTTCATGAACACAAGTATGGTTTACAACACATGAACTTACAATCTTTTGAAACAATAAATGTAGAATCATAAACTAGTAAGTTTATGTTCTTGTGTGTTCTTGTAAATACAAGATAGAATGAAGAATTAAACTAAAAAGTTTGATTCTTGATAACTAGTAAGTAAGTAACAACAAATAAGTAAACAACTACAACAAGTAACAACAATCAAAGACAAGTGATGATGATGATTATGTATGTATATGTAAATCGGTTTTTGCAAAGAAAAGAGAAAGAAAAGAAGCCTTGTAACTTACAAATTTTAGAGAGAAAAGAGAGAAAAAAGTATGCAAGTAAGTGTGTGTTTGGAATGAATGAAGTGTGAGAGAAAACTAGTAGTTAAGTAATGTAAAAAAAATAAAAATTAAACAACCTCCCTTGTATCCCCCCAATGCCGACGGTCAGCAGAAAAAAAAAAGAAGGGGGAGAAGTCCACAAGGTAATTGCATGTAAAAGCTTAAAAGGTTGGTTATAAGAGATGTTTTCATGGGGATAAGGTGGTAACTAGATTCCATACTAAGTTATATCATCTAGTTATGTTCTAAATTGATACTTACATGTTAAATGGGCTAAGTAATCCATTTAGTTAAGTAGAGTGGGCTAACAAGTCCATTAAAGAAGTAGGGTGGGCTTATAAGCCCAAGTATGTATGTAAGTAACAAGTTAAATAAATAAGCCCAAGTCCAAATAAATAATTATCCAATAAAAGTCCAAGTAATTAACTAGTAACCTTAGTTAATTAAAATGATTAATAAAATTAATCATGAATGTAAATAATACTTGAAAATATTATTCGTGTAATGTACGTGTGTCACAAAGACGTTTCGGGCATTTAAAGTCAAGTACGGGCAATCATGGTAACAAGTAAATGTATATAAACAATACATTCATTTAATCACAAGTATTAATAATAAACATTATTAATAAATAAACGTTGGAAAATCCAGGGTCGTTACATCTTAATCATAAATCGGTTACAGTCTCTTCATCATCACTTTTGCACTATTCATCGTCATCCTCATTCTTCACTA
This sequence comes from Rutidosis leptorrhynchoides, assembly GCF_046630445.1. Taxonomy (NCBI): domain Eukaryota; kingdom Viridiplantae; phylum Streptophyta; class Magnoliopsida; order Asterales; family Asteraceae; genus Rutidosis; species Rutidosis leptorrhynchoides. Next base: position 57,022,176 of record NC_092342.1, read on the forward strand.
TTATACTATTAAAAATAGAAACGTCATATTATAAATTTACTGCAGCTACAGTTCGAGTGAAACCGAATTAGGAAGTGTGCAGCAGGTTATGGTGGTCTATCATGGTTTGGTCGTGATGTTTTGTAACAACAAAAGTAGAAATGGATGAGCAATTTAGTGTGGATAAAGGATATGATCAAGTGGTGTTTGATGATGATGATCGACAAGGATGATGAAGGTTTTGAATTGTACAAAGAAGGCGAGCAACAGACCTCTGATTATGATGTTTGTGTTTTGGGTGTTCGAATTAACAGGTGAAATAGGAAGTAACAACGGTAGCAATCGAGCATCATCATCTTTATTCGTTATCCTTATTAACATATACCATTGTTAATACAATATTAACATCGTCTTCTTCATCACCGAAACCCTCACAATCTCGTTTTCGTTATCATCATTACTTCGGTAACTATAAAAAGAAAGAAAGAAAGAAAAAAAATTGATTCGATGGTTATTTACTGTGGTAGTTATGGTTGGCGAAGGAAAGAGGTGGTGTTTCAAATAATCATGACCGAACCCAGCTGCAACAGTAGGTACATGATTACGATGGTAAGGGTGGTTCTTGGTTGCAAATCACGGTGGTGGTGTTTGAATCATGAAACAGTAATATTAGAACACGAATAAAATGGTGGTTTCTTAATGGGTTTATAGTGTCATGATGGTAGTAACATGAAGTAGAAAACAGTGATGGAATAGCGTGGTCGATGGTGTTGGGTCTGGTTTTTGTTTAGTCGATCAATAACATAAGTAAGTAGAAGGTTATAAAGGTGATGGTTGAGTGGTGTTCTTTGAGCCTGAAAACGAGTAACAAATTTTTAGCGATAGGGTTGATGTTGTTGTGGGTTTGGTGGTAGTGATGATTTGGTTGATTTACAAGGAAAAGAAAACGCTGCAGTGGTAAAAACAATACACGATGGTGGTAGCTTTGGTGGCCGAAGTTTCATGGTGATGGTACGGTGGCGAGTTTGAGGGCGAACGAAGATTGAAGAAGGAAGACAAGTTGGCATGTTTAAAATTGATCATGGCTCTCCCTCTGTATGTATGACTATAGGCATATATACAGAAATTATTGCAACACAAAATATTAATATAATAATCATAGTAATAGTAAATTAAACATTCTCGTGAAAATCATTTGGCCACATATTACCGACAGTTTTTCAGGGACTAATATTTCGTACTCCGTTGTTACTCAGTGGCGAATACAAGTACGCAGAAAAATTCCAAATTTTTAGATTAACTATATTTATTTATTTTGGTCATTATGGTATAAAATTCGATCCTTAATTTAGTAAATAAAAATTACATCAACTGTCCCTCTCATATTCTGGCTAAAATATAAAAAGTTCTAAAATTTAATAACTAGATCCTAAATACATTTTTAGTAAACCTAAAATTTATAGAACTCATTTTCGGATCACCGTTTATTTTAAAATTACATATGTTTGAATTTAACTTTCTTAATATCAATCGAAACATCAAAAGAGTATTACAATCATTTAACATTTATTTTTAATATACTTTATTTATATATAGAGATATATTTTAAATAATAATTATTATAATATCCTATTTTTATTTTATTAATTTTTAATAACAACGACATATAATACTTCAAATTTATATTTCGAATTATTATTTATATATACACACACACACATATCTATTTACAATTAATTGTTCGTGAATCGTCGAGAGCAGTTGAAGGTCAAATGAATATATGAACATCGTTTCAAACTTTTCTAGACTCAACATTACATACTTTGCTTATCGTATCAAAATCATATAAAGATTAAGTTTAAATTTGGTCTGAAATTTCCGGGTCATCACAACGGATTTGATTAGGATGAGCCTTCAACCATAGGAAATGGTTTTAGCTTTCCAATCAGAGAGGCGTTTATCAAATTTATCAAGAATAGGTTGCCATGTGGATGCTTTTGTAGTGAGGACGCCGATAGGTAGCCCGAGGTAGGTGAAGGGGGTGGTGCCTGCCGAGCACTCAATGAAGCTGGCCATTTCTTCGACCTCATTCATTGGAACCCCAATACCGTATAGATTACTTTTTTTAAGGTTAACTTTTAGACCGGAGATGTTTTCAAAATACTTTAATAATTTAGAGACATTTTTGTATTGCGTTTGCTCCATTCGCCCAAAAAGATTGTGTCATCCGCATATTGGAGATGGGATATCACGATCTTATCGTGCCCGATGCAAATGCCGCGGAGTTGGTCATTTGCGATTGCACGTTTGGCGAGGATGTTAAGACCTTCGGCAGCTATGATGAATAGGAAAGGGGAGATTGGATCACCTTGACGAATGCCCCTACCAGGTATGAATTCCGAAGTAGGGGAGCCGTTGATGAGGATGGAAATGGAGGATGATGAGAGACATGCATTAATAAATTTTATCCACTTATTACCGAAGCCCATACATCTCATAGTGTCGAAGAGAAAATCACATTCGATGCAATCAAATGCCTTTTCAAAATCTACTTTAAAAATGAGACCTTTTTGCTTTTTTATTTTTAGTTCATCGATTATTTCATTTGCAATTAAAACGCTATCAAGGATGTTTCGACCTTTTAAGAAAGCGGTTTGTTCGATACCAATTATTTTATATATTATTTTTGCAAGACGGTTGGAGAGTATTTTTGTGAGAATTTTATAGTAGCTTCCAATTAGGCAAATGGGTCGGTATTCGTTGAAATCAATTGGGTTGTCTTTTTTGGGAATTAATGTGAAGAAGGATGCGTTACACCCCTTGGAGATTTCGGTATTAAGCCAAAACCAATCTAGGGCGTTGATGAGATCCTCTTTTATCAACCACCAATATTTTTTGAAAAATTTCATGTTGAATTCGTCAGGACCGGGGGCCTTTGAGCTTTTACAGTCTTGAAGGGCATTCCACACTTCATTTTCAGAAAAACGGGCTTCAAGAAAGAGGTTATCCTCCTGGGTGATGTAGGAACGATGAGGTTCATTTTCAAATGGACAGTTTCCTTTACGTTTTTTGGATTTAAATAGAGATTCAAAGTATTTTAGTGCCTCGTTTTTTATGGTGTTAGGGTCTTCTGACCACGAGCCGTTAAGGGAAATTCCACGGATGTTATTTTTATTTATACGTCTTTTAATGTATTTGTGAAAGTATTTAGAGTTTTCATCACATTCAAGCTTCCATTTAATGCGAGACTTCTGTTTTAGCATGTTTGTTTTCTTTTTTTCTTTACTAATTTGTTGTATTTTATTATTAACCCAGATTTCTTTTTCGGATTCAGTTAGTGGTCTAGTTTCTGCGATTTTTTCCCATTCGTTAGATGTATTTAGGTGAGCATTTATTTCGTTATCAAGATTATTTAGTTGAAGACTGCATTTTTTGAGTTCAAGCTTTACGTTTTTTAATTTATTTCTAAGAATACAGTCAGGTCGATTGCCACAAACAGGAAGGAGCCAGGTGTTTTTTATAATTTCATCGGCATTTTTGAGTTTTAACCAAGTATTGAAAACCCGCGTAGGTTTTGGGCCGAAGTTGACGAAGGAGTTTCTCGGGATGATAGGGCAATAATCAGACAGGTCTCGATCGAGAGTTTTTGAGGAGATGTCGGGCCATAATTGGAGCATACTTTCGGAAATAAGGAATCGATCAAGTTTACTGAATTTTAATTTGCTAAGACAGATGCGTGTGTACTTTTTTCCGCCAAGGGGGAGATCGATAAGATTAGCATTTTGTATGAAACTATTAAAGTTATCAGCCCATGATTGTTTAAAGTAGCAGTTAAGGCGTTCGGTTTTGGTTCTAACTTCGTTAAAATCACCAAAGATAATGTGGGGAACATCGATGGATTCAATTAAATTATTAAGTTCAGACCAAAATCTGAGTTTTTTCTGGTGTGAGTGTGGCCCGTAAACATTAATGAAGAACATATCCGAATCATAACCCGCCCATTTGCCTTTGATGGCGAGAAAAAATTCTCCCTCAATGGCTAGGTCAAATAAGAAAGTGGAAGGATCCCAAATAAGAAGTAAGCCGCCCGAGGCCCCGATTGCATCTTTTTGAACAAACTTAAGGTTGGAGTTGTACCAGAAAGATTCAATTAGGGAATCAGGGGAGTTACCACATTTGTTTCTTGTAAACCAAGTATAATCGGATTTTCTTTATTACAGATATTTTTGAGCCAACTAATTTTACCTGTTTGTCCCAAACCCCGAATATTAAGCGAAATACAAGACATTAGAAAACTTACAGAAACGATTAGGAGGATGGAAATTCAGACGTCGGTGTCCCAGCGAATGCCAATTCCTTGGCCGAACTCCTTTGTGTCAATAGTACCACTTAAGGCTTTATGAGTAATGTTCCCGTCCGTATCTTTGGATTTAGAAGATATCTTCGATGTGTTACAAGAGATTTTGGATGAAGTCGCCGCGTTGCGATTTAGAGTTGAATATTTCAGTTTTTGACCACTTCTTGCACAATGTTTGGTGTAAAGAAATTTGGATCTTGTGACTTTCTTGTTAGAATCAATAGGCGGTTTATTGGTAGTGTTTGTTTTCGATGGGATATTAGGAGCCGGAGAGTCACGTGATACCTTTTTGGTACTAGGGATGGCTGAAATTTTGATCTTCTTTTTTGTAGTTGGCATATCAGGGGGTATTCTTTGTTAATATCACTCTCATTAATCAATTCATGAACAGAGTTCGATGGCATGGGTACCTGTACAGTGGGGTTAATAGATTCAAGTAGGACTGCCGTGGGACCTTTGATAACCGAAGGTGTGCTTTCTTGATCACAAACCGTGGGCCTGGTGGGCTTGTCTTGATTATTGATATCCTGTTGGGCCGTGGGACAGAAAGCATCATGGGTGGAAAAAGGAACAGTAGGTATTTCTTGATTGTTTATGACTGAATTAATCAAGTCATTAGGACTTAAGGGAATTGTTGGTTCATTTACAGGGGTGTTGTTTTTGGGTGTTGTGGAGGTTGGGTGTGAATTGAATTGGTAGTTTGGTTGAGTATTAGAGACATGGGTAGCTTCGTTTTCATTTTCTTTTGTAGGTTGTGAGGTGGTTTTGTTATCGTTATGGTGAGGATTCGAGAAGGTAGAGGTTTCAATACGTTTAGAAGAAGGAGGTGATTGTTGATTTTTGGGATTTTCGTGGGTATTGTGAGGGATGGGATTATCATTGGTTGTGTTGGATAAGTTGATGTCGGGTTTATGTGAGAAATTGTCATCAAAGTGTTGATCGTCATCCATATAAGATTCCTCATCGGATAAATAATCATCGGTTCGTGCCCCGTCTTCATCCCATTCCGACGATTCGTTATCGATGGAGTTAAAATCAACCTCTTGTTCGGAGCTTTCAATAACGAAGGCCGAGAAAGTATTGGATTCGTAGTGAATATGAAAGTATTGGAGTATCATAAACCATGTTCATGAATAATTTACTTAAATTTATATGATCTAACTAATTTATAATATGATAGTTTTGAATATTGTAACCACGCATGCTTGTTTGAGTGGCCAGCGAGTTGCCCAATGAAGCACACCACCCGGGTTCAATTCCTGACTATGCCAAATTGTTCAAAAAGAGAGTGTGACCAGAGGGTGCGCATAATGCGCAATTCACCCGGTACCAGGTCTCGCGCTCGGAGGACTTGATTACCCGATGTTTTACCTTCTATGGGAGAGCCAATGTGTTCGTTCATAGGAGAGTTTCCTCGCTTAAAAAAAAATAGTTTTGAATATTAAATAAACGAAGAAAGTTCTTTTTCAACAATGAAGAAAGTTCTATCTGTTCCATGGTTGTAAACGGCGGCCGTCTTGGCCGTTGCGGCGGCCGGTGCGTCTTTTTTGAAACTAGTCCGTCCCGACTCGAAGAAAAACGTCTAATAAATTGGCCAATGGTCAAAAGTCAAGTCAAAATTGGAAAAAGCCAGCTCAGCGTCGGGTAAAAGTTGACTTTTTGTCGGACCTTGTCCTATTATAAACGAAAATTTCTATGCTTTTAAAATTCGATGTGAAAGACACCGAGTTACATATTATCCCTTGAAGATATATTAATAAACAAATTATTCTTGTAGAAAATATTACGGTATAAAAAACTTATATATTATATAAGTTACAACCACGTCATCTTATTTGTAAATCATTTATTTATTTTGAAAATATCTATATTTAATGCATTCATATTTAAAAGTTAACGTTTGTCAACTCCCGACTCGTCTCCTGCCGCATTCCTATTACGACTGACTTGTCCCTCCAAGATCTTTACTGACGTATCCCTGAATCGTATTTTTTACAACCTTGATATGTACTCTAATGGTACAGAAAATAGATAGATATAGATATCATAATAATTACTTAAATGTTTGGATTTACGGGTGCCTTTTCTGAATAATTTTAAAGAAACCTTCCCCATTTGCTTAATATTTTGAAATAAACTTGCATTATATAAAGTTTAGACCAATAGAATATCATCATCATGTAAACCCATAAACAAATTAGACCCGGTCCAACAAACCACCACCTTGTCTGCATGGCGGTTAACTTAAAAAATAGTTTACAAACAAAATTATTTTTACTTATATTTTTCCATATAACGATGCAGCCGCCCCTTCCTCCAATTAGAAACCTACTCTAACCTACGCCCAGTGCTCACACCACTCTGTCTCTCTTATCCCCCACTCCTTTTTCTTTCTTTATATAATTTAAAAATAAAATCCAATATTTAATTTCTTTAAGCAATCTATCTCTCTGCACATCCATTAACAAACCTCTTTTCATTATTATATCATACTAATACTTACTAATATTCAAATCAACTGATCATACCTATTATATATATGATCAATTCGAGTTTGAGCTACAGCTTACTCAATCAACATCTCATCAGATCAATCGATCGATCATGAATAATATTCGTGATTTGGTGAAGATGAATCTCAAACCAAATTAGTTAAGCTACTTTCGTTAATTTTATTTTCGATCAGTTTCGTGTTTTTGAAAATGCGTTCGTTGCTGCGATTCATCAAATCAACAACACGTAAAAGATTATTACTCAAATACGATCAGTTCACCTTCACCGGCGCGATTAATTTCCGGCCAAAAGAACACAGTTTCTGTTAGATTTATTTATTTTAAAAATTTCATCGAGTTTTAGTTTTTAGTTTATTTGTATCGATTCATAAGTGTTCGTTAAAATGCCGCACCGAACAACTTACATTTTCCCGCGTCAGTTTCCTGAAAATGACGTCATCACAAATTCACCTTCAAAATCTCAAGATCATAAGATGTCGTCAAGCTTTATCATCAACGGAGATGGAAATTCAAATTCTGTTCCAGATACAGATGCGTACGGACATGCAGTTTTTCTATCAGGACGACACCGTTTTAACAAAAACGACGGTATCTACGGAACGCATAATCATCATATTCATAAAACTAATAGTAAGAAGAAGCAGCAGCTTGCCGCGTTCGTGAATTGGTTAGTCGATAAAAAACAATCGGTTTCCGGATCCGGTTCGGGTTTAAATTCAGGATCACGTGCCGGTCACGTGAGGTTAAACAATAACAACAACGAAGAACTGAACGAATTGTTACCGGTGCCAGTTAAGAACGACGACGTTTTCATCGATGATGATTGGAGTGGTCATGAATTTAATCATCCGATAACACAATTACAAAGTGTTCATGATCATCATTCGTCTAATTTACGGAGGTTATCGAGTGATGCTGCAAGTAGTTACGCAGCTAGTTTGTTTTCCGGAACAATTGCAACGTCGAGTTCTACTGCGTATTATAACTATCATAAGGATACGATAATTACGGATGATCGTACGGTTGGAATGAAAGATGAGGATCATGATGATCATGTGGTGGTTGGAAATGATGACGTGGATCGGAATGGTGTAAGGAGATGGCGTGATAGTTATTACTTGCAGCTTACGCTTGCGAAACGGTTAACACATCAAGCGACTATTGGTGATGATTCTACGCTTGTTCAAGGACGTGGTGCTGGTGGCGTGACGTGTTATGATGCCGAGTCTGTTTCGTATCGTCTATGGGTACGATTTCTTTATGTTATTTGATCTTAAATTCTTCGTTTTAAAGGTCCATATATGATATATGATTAGCATTGCATTTCATAATAATAGCTTTAAAAAAATCTCTAGTAAAGTACATATAATCACTCTTTTTTTATAAATTACTTTTTTGCAAATTATTTATATTTTTAAAGTTTTATAACACACAATTTTAAAATTGTTTGAACAATGTCCTCATATTCTGCGGCGGATTTCCCGCCTTATTTTTGAGTATGTTATGAATTTTGTATCTTTTGTTTTATGAATTTTCGGTTTTGACTTAACTAAATGGTATGAAAGAAATATGATCAAGATGGTAAAAGATATAACAATTATACATTTATCAATATGTTACTTTTTTTTTTTTTTTTTTTTTGTATATCTCGATCATTTTTCATCTGAATAAATTTTAAATTAAATATAAGCTTAAGAAGTTAATGTAGATGATTTACAATAATAATCGATATTGTGATCGAAAAACGTATAAAATGCATATATACATAGGATAAATTTTCTCTTAAAATATATGTTCAAGTTCCTATATTCAATATATAGTACTTACACTCTTTAATCATATTAACTTGATTCTTCTTAGGTAGTTATGACCATTATTATTAAGGGCTCTTTACTCTTTTGTTGAATTTTCTTAGGTTTCCATTTGTCTTTTATTCTGAAAGAGTATTTGATTCCATGTCTCTTAAAATAGACCAAATTTCATATTCAGTGACAGATTAAGAGAAAAAAAACATCAATCAATTTTACTTATTGAATCAGGAGCTCTACAAAAATAAATCATTACGTGGTAAAACAGGCCTTAGTCTTGATTTGAGGAGTAATTTTTAAAGACAAAAATTTAATAATTAAATATAAACTAGTAAATAGTTATGTAATATTAATAATGAAATATCAATCAATTACAGTCTCTAAAACAGATCACAACCCCCGAACTCTATGAACTCAAAATTTCAATCCAACACGATACCACGACATCAAAGTATACGACCTAACAGAAAATCTAATTGAACTCAGAAACAACTACCGGAAAAAATTCAACAATTTAAGAATCAAGTCATCTTCGAAATTTTCATCATACATAAAAGCATTTATCTATGGTTGTTTACAATATATCTATCATTGTTTACTTTATATCTATCAGGATTATGCATTCAGATAGAGTTATCATTGTATTCAATATATTCATATCACCTTAAAATAATATAATTAAGTATCAACATCATATATCTTTAAACACGCTTTAGCATTGAATGAATTGTTGATATCTCTTTGTCAGCTCGTAAACTTTAGGACTTTAATTAAATGAGACTCACATGATTCCTTTTGAAAGTTATTATTAAACAGTTGGATTTTTTAATATCAAATTAAAGTAATCTTAAAATTTTTAATTGTACCTATTTATTACTCCGTACTGTATTGGCATTGTATTATACTTTTCGTGATAATTTGTGTAACCCTACTTTTTATTCATCAATCATCAATCATTATTTATTTATTTATAAATTATAATGTAAAAGAGTTTATCATGTTGTTTATAAAAAATGGATTTTTTAAAATTATTTGGAAGTATTTTCTAAGAATAAATGTTACACTAACGTAACTTCAATATAAATATAAATATAAATATAAGTATTCCAACAATAATAAAAAGAAACAAAAGGTTTACGTTTAAAGTTAATTATTTTATTACTAAAAATAAGTGTGCGTATGTACTGTTTACTTAATTATTATTAAAACATGCTCATTTCGTTTTGTTGAGTTCATGACCTCTGTCTTTTTGTTTTGCGATGTATCTTAATAATTTTCATAACTTTAGACAGAAGCGTTCGATCTGGTCTAGCTTATATCAGTGATATTAAAATAATAATAATAATTAATACTCCGTAATTAAAAATTAATAGATTCGCCAAATGATATGTATCAGATCAATTATTTTTTCCCACAAATTTTATCTTAATTAAGAAGGAAACACTTTTTTTAGAGGAAGTGGGGAAATAATTTTTTTTTCGTTTTTTTGAAAAAAAAATTTCAAGCATTAAGATTACATGAAAATATGAATATTTGAAAAAGACACTTTGTGATAAATGTTATTATTTTCGCGAGAAAACGCTCAAAGTAATAAATGATAACATTCATTGCAATGAATGTTTTGCTTCTGAATCTTTTTTAAGTGGTTAGAAATTAGGGTTTAAAAATTAGGGAATTAAAAATTAGGGTTTAGAAATTAGGGTTTAGATTGAATTTTTAACACGAACGGTTTAGAGTTTAGGGTTTAAAAATTACGTCTCTTCACTTCTCCCCAAAAAGTGTTTCCCTCTTGATGATGACCATTGAATTATAAAGTATTACACTTTATATTGTACACCCATTTATCAGATGTGTGGTATCGTGTTTAAAATCAAATTTCAGCGTATATATTTGTGTAATTGGGAAATATTGAAATTAAAAGTGTTTCTGAAGTTGTGATGTGCTTCAGCGGTTGTTGGTCTGCCTCCGTTGGCTACATATTAAAAACACAATTTCATCTCTACCATGAAGTATCCACAAAATATGCCACAAAATAAATATTTTGGATTTTTCTGTTTGTTTTTCATAATATCAGACTCTTCTTTTTAACCTAAGAGTAAATGTATCAAAAAATTATATTAGACGGTATATGACAAAAGAAATGTGGTGTATGGGTACGTCACGGTCTATTTATGAAATGATCGTAATTAATGCTTTTATATCTCATTTTAAAATCAATTACATGGTGGTAAACGAATGGGGACGTAAGTAGTTTTGTATTCAAGTGTTGGTACTTGGTATGTTTCATTAGGCATACATTGAGGGCGCTTTAGATTTTGTTGGTTTTCGTAGGTTAGTTTTGAGTATATTGGTGATTTTTACCAACCATAAGTTGGTTATGGTAGTCATGTTTTAGGAGTGCAATATTTGTGTTCAATATATCGTAATTATTAAGGTCTTGTTAGGCGGTGGTCTATATCATTTATAACGCTTGAGGACTTCTAATCATTATATCTATTTGGTTTCTTGTTTTTGGGGGAATTTTTTTTTTTTTTTTTTTTTTGTGTGTGTGCATGTGTTCATTTGTCTTAAATGTTGAACTCAACATTGTTTGAATACGAATTGACCCTCTTAACGATTACTACGTAGTATATATGAGTATTAACATTGACTTCAAATAACATGATGTTATTAGTATGTACAAAAACCATATGTAAGCAGATATATATAATAGTCCTAGTTATGATAGAACTAGGAATTAAATAACAATATATAAATTAATACGAATCCTAAACACACTCAAATATAATTCTCGTTTAGCAATATCAAATTTTAAGATATAGACCTATAGATTGTTAGAAGGCTAACAGAGAAATATGTGTGGATAATGATAACTTTTTCGGGATGATCATGAATGGGGTGATTTTTAATCATTTGTGTTACTATTTTGATGTTGAGATAATGACAAACTTTACGTAATCAATTAAGCATAATCAGCGCTGATAATTAAGCTTTTGATCATAATAAACAATTGGATACCATATCAATTATTCCACCCAAACACAGAAAGATACTCCCTAGCTAGTATATAAAAAAAATCAGCATCAATAGATGTCACGGAGTATGTATTATATGTTAGTGTTTTTTAATCAAAAAAAAAAAAAAAAACAGCCACCTTACTGTTTGTTACTAATATCAATGCCATATATATCTATCGGTGCTAATAGTCGTTACTCCTTTTCTCAATTCAAGCCTATGAAGTTTTTATTTCATTTTCTGTGACACCAAATGTTTCTGTCTTTAACCATTAAACATATCTATGCTAGAATTGTTTCAAGTTATATAAACGGTTAAACTGATAAGGTACGTCTAAGGTTACTCGAGGAAAAAGAGATATTTTGACTAGATCAACCCGACCTAATCGGGTTTTAAAATGATCGTTTAGTGATGTTTGAATCTGAAACCTGTAAAAATTTTAGAATTTCAACTACTAGAGTATCTCTAGATGATTACGAGTAAACAAATAAAGTTTTCCCTTCTCCGGCTACCAAAAAATGAGATTTTTTACTTCGATGTCACCTCTTGTTTCAAAGTGGAATTAGAGTGGAGCCGTGGAGGTGATCGTATTTGCATCTACCACCATCTACTTTTGGTTTTATATTAATTTTCTAGAATTAGTCTTTCCAGTTTTAAAGGAAAGTGTCATCTTCTTAAATTTTTTGACAAAGATGATGTCTCAAATTATTTGCTTAATTAAGTTAATGCAGGATATTAAGTAACTTTTTTAATTCTTTATAATTTTATTATTACTAAAAGTCATTATCAATTATCAATATTAAATATCTTATTGTTACTCATTTACTTTCACCAAGTTGCATGTATAATAATCATAGTGTGTCACTAACACTAACACGATATACCAAGTTGCGTTTAAAAAAAAAAACACGTTAACAAGTTGAAGCACCTTATTAGTTATTAGGGCATATCCCTTCCAGGTCTTGTTGGGTTTTTTAATAGTTGCGACATTTTTTTTTATGAATGTGATTTTGACTTGGAAGCATTCATTCCAAACTCTTGTGGTTTGGGTGAACAATATCAAATGTAATGTGTTAACTAAGGTGATACTAAGTAACTATATTGTGATTTATCACCATTATCATCATCATCACCATCATCATGTGCTATGAACATTCAATTATCTTCAAATCAGTACATCATGTAAATTAGGGATGACTAGAGAAATTACTTGATGAAATATCAATTTTGGTAGAAGTAATATCACTCATGATGGAATCAATCAAACTCCATTTATAATAAAATGATGGATGATAATGATCTAATGATGTGTCTTAAACAATTTTTCTATGTGACTTTACGAGGGTATATTATCGTTTTGGCATAGGACCTACGATTCGTTGATCTGATTACCCCCTTTTGAGAGTTAGGTAATAGTTACATGAAAACCATTTTTCTATGTGATTCTACGAGGGTATATATATCAGGCTCAAACCTCACTAGCGGTACATTTGGGTTGCATGGAAAAAGGTAAAAAAAAAAAATTGAACGATGAAAACCAATTTGACAAACCTTACTTCGGAAAAGGGTCAAAATGATTACGGAATAACCCGGTTATTCCGCATACATCTGAGTAAAAGTACATGTCCTCTGCAGCTAACATGAACAGGAAAACCTTCTCCGAGTTTATATAGGGGACCAAAACATTCCATCAAGATATTAAAGGCCTATTGATAATTGACAATTAGTAATGCATTAACCTTTGACTTGCAGTATACTCTAACTTGTTAGATCAACACATCTATTAGCACAATTACTGATAATTCCTTAGCACCTGTGTGTTTAAATATCGGTTATCAAGTCTGCAGATAGTATAAATTATGTGTCTTTCTATCGCTTAATACTTCAAATTATAAAAAGGTTATATTTTTCAATGATTTAAAGTAAGTTTTAACAATCTTTACTATATTTTCAGGTTAATGGTACTTTATCTTATAATGATAAGATATCAGATGGGTTCTATAACATCCTTGGAATGGATCCATATATGTGGTCAATGTGCAATGATTCCGAAGAAGGAAAACACTTACCATCTTTATTATCACTGAAAGCGGTCAATCCAGGAACTACATCAATGGAAGTCGTTCTTGTTGATCGTTATGGCGATTCGAAGCTCAGGGAATTGGAAGATAAAGCACAAGAACTTTATTTTTCTGCTGAAAATAATCTCAAGTTGGCTGAAAATCTTGGAAAACTTGTTGCTTCTACTATGGGGTAAGTCTTAAAAAGCCATACTTTTTTTAGTTACTGAACGGGACCCCATGAAATTGACAGTACGCCCTGAATAAAAATTGTTATCAATTTGAATTTTTTTTTATGTGTTACAAATTTTTTATTTAAGGGGCACGTTTTCGGTGGAACAAGATGATCTGCGTGCTCGTTGGGAATCGGCTAGCACTAGACTGAGGGATCTTCAGAACGGCATTTTGGTTCCGGTTGGCAGCTTGTCTGTGGGACTTTGTCGACATCGAGCTATCCTTTTCAAGGTTGTTATGATTTAAATTGTTAGTGTAAGTAGTGCTGTTTTGGTTGAACTTTGAATTGAACCGTTTCCATATATAGATAAGAATGATAAGGTAGAGTTCCTTTATGCCCTTAAATTTTACATATAAGACAAAAAGATAGGTAAAAAGTAAAGGGTAAAACTGTAAAATAAAGAAAAAGTACAGTGAAATTTCTTAAACTGTGTGTTTTTTGTGTGTGAACTATTAATTTGGGACATAGTAAATACATACAATCACATAAAATCAATTTAATTTGACAATCTAAACTTTAAATATTAGCTGTTCCTGGTCCAAAGTTTTAACAACAGAATTGGACCAATGAGTTACTATTGGTTCTATGATGTTCATCATGTGGTTTTAAGTTGTTTCTTTTGATTCGGAATACAATTTAGTTTAACATTCTTTTAACTGTCATACTTATGAAAACGAAATATGGACATTGAAATGCAGAAATTGGCGGATTATGTGGGACTACCTTGTCGAATAGCAAGAGGCTGCAAATATTGTGTTGAAGATCATAGAACATCATGCCTTGTCAAAATTCAAGATGACAAGTTTACAAGGTTAAATTAGTCTTCTGATTTATTTCATACATTGTTATCCATCTTTTATATTATTCAACAATTCACTTAAATATCTTACTTATGTATGCATATATCTTTTTAATTCAGGGAGTATGTAATGGATTTAATTGGGCAACCAGGAAATGTATATAACCCTGATTCGTCTATAAACGGAGATATACTTTCTTCGGTGCCTTCACCGTTTCAAAGTTCTCATTTAAAAGAAGTTCAACAAGTGTATGTGGACCGAGCATCAATTTCTGAAGTCAAGAGTATTGAAGGAGGACCTAATAATGTATCCGATATAGAAACTATTGTTAACAAAGAATCAAAGGATTCACGTTGTGTTTGTGAGATATCCGTTGAAACACCAAAAGTCAATTTAGGTCAATCGGATCTGTTGAAGGTTGAAAGTGATGGAAAATGTAGAGGCAATTTTCCGGTTACTACTCCAAGGTACTTGACCCTTGAGCCATCTTTAGCGATGGATTGGCTTGAGATTGCGTGGGACGAGTTGCATATTAAAGAGCGTATTGGTGCTGGTACGTGTTTGTGTCCGTTGTTACTTATTTGATATGTGCCAAGGTTGAAAAATTGCTACTCTTTGGGCCTTTTTAAGGAGTACTCGGTTGTTGACCAAGTTTGACTTTGACCGATTTTGACTGATTTTCCGAGTAATCCCAAGTTTTGACCGATTTTTCAAGTAATCTCGAGTTTTGGCGGATTTTTGACCAATTTTTTGATTAATCCCGAGTTTTGACCAAGTTTGACCGAGTTTTGACTAAATTTGACCAAGTCTGATAAAGTTTGACCGAGTTCTCGCCGCGTACTCCCGAGATCTGCAACATTGATTTATGTGCAAGCCATAGGACATGTTCACTTCTTAGCCAAAAATGTTTATTGGACCCATATAAGATAAAAACCAAAGCAACCCATTTAAAAGTTAAGGGGCAGAAGTTTCCTCCAATGCTTTATGTAGGTGGAAGTGGCTGACATTTGCTAACCATTTTCAGGCTCATTTGGAACCGTTCACCGTGCAGAGTGGCATGGATCGGTTAGTACTTAACGTTATGACATGATTTTAAGTTTCTTGTGATATTGCAAAGTAGGAATCATCTATTTTTCTTTCTAGAATTGAAATTTCTTCGGTATGGTCATTTTTTGGGGTTTTGAGGGTCCAAATGGATTTGGTCAGTTTTATAAAACAGATAAATTTAAGAATAGTTTATTGCTTGTATTGTAGGATGTTGCTGTCAAGGTTTTAACAGTTCAGGACTTTCAAGATGATCAGTTAAAGGAGTTTTTGAGGGAGGTATAACATTATTTCTGTATTTACAAAAAAACGTCGTACATTATTTCCTTGATCCGTATATTCTAATATGGCATTTAATCTCTCTATCGTTAGGTATCTATCATGAAAAGGGTACGCCATCCAAACGTGGTTCTCTTTATGGGTGCGGTCACAGTCCGTCCACATTTTTCAATCGTGACTGAGTATCTACCTAGGTAAGTTTATTGTTATTGCGAAATACACATTTATGCTATGCAAACTTGAATGATATGTAACCTTTATAGTGGCATATACTGTCGAAAGTCTCTCATTCTTGCAAATATTGTAATCTTTTACATTTTTAAATTGTTGAAAATTATGAACCTGCAAAACTATAGGGGTCGAAAGTCACTCATTGTTGCAAGCAGAAACAAGTCAAGTATGATGAGTTGAAACTTTAATGACACAACATTATAAACTTACACGAATATATGATATTTATGAAACAGGGGTAGTCTATTTCGTCTTATACATCGACCAGCAGCTGGTGAAATCATGGATCAAAGACGGCGTTTACGAATGGCATTGGATGTGGTTTGTGCTCAATCTTGAATATTTACTTCTTTTTTACTTCAAAAATTTGAATGATTTTACCTTAAATGTCAAACTTTATCTTTATATCAATACATCAATGGTTGATTCCTAAGATTTAGTCCAGTAAAAACATTTTGATTAGTTTTTTTTTTTTTTTTTTTTTATTGCAGGCAAAGGGAATTAACTATCTTCATTGTCTTAGTCCTCCGATCGTTCACTGGGATCTCAAATCACCAAATTTATTAGTTGACAAAAACTGGACCGTTAAGGTATGTGACAAATACGCCATTTACTGTTCGCTGTTTCTTAACTCTATTTAACTTGGTTCCCATTTTTTTTTTTAAATGTAGGTTTGTGATTTTGGGTTATCAAGATTTAAAGCTAATACATTCATATCATCAAAATCTGTTGCTGGAACGGTATGCTTTCTCGACCCATTTAATTTAGAAAATAATGGTTTACTTTTGAATGAATGTGAAAGTTGAATGATTCAAGGGTGTCCAGAAAAGTTGACTTATTGACTTATTCTATTGTTTTCAATCTTAGCCTGAATGGATGGCACCTGAATTTCTAAGAGGCGAGCCCTCAAATGAAAAATCTGATGTCTACAGTTTTGGTGTGATCTTGTGGGAGCTCGTTACCATGAAGCAACCGTGGAACGGACTCAGTCCTGCTCAGGTTAGTCCTTATAAAAATAATCTTATCTGCACCAAAAACCGTTTTCATTGTAAAAATATAGGCGTCGCAAAACTGTTTCTTAGTCAGATAAAAAAAGGACAACATTATGCCATTTGTCCTTGATGTTTGCCCAAAGTTTCATGGATGACCTAAAATATTTTTTTGACTTGGATGGCCCTAATGTTTGAAAATGTTGCGTCGTTGATCCCCGAAGGTAACAGATGTCAGAAGCCCAACATTAGTATCCATCACGTGAGATGCACACGAGGGCTGTTTTATAATTGTAAAAAAAGGGTCAGGTCAAGTTAGACTAGAAACACTTTATGTCCAGGATTTGAAATTTTATTAAATCATAAATGCCAAATGTGATTACAAAACTTATCATATGCATAATCCATATCTTCAAATAATATGATTTAATAAGTTTCATCTATTAGAAATACACCTTGGGTTACACTTAACTACTTGGCCCATTAAAGAAGAGATACAATATAACCTGAATTGACCTCAAGAAATACACAAGTTACTAATTATTTTACATATGAAAACTTGTACTTTAGGTTGTTGGAGCAGTGGCTTTCCAAAACAGGAAACTAACAATACCTATCAACACCCCTCCGGCATTAACTTCACTCATGGAATCGTGTTGGGCCGAGTAAGAACACTTAAGATTGTCATTGTGTTCATCTTTTAATCCGATGTGATCTTCTAAATTAATTTTTTGGCATGTTTGAACAGTGACCCTACTCAGCGTCCAACTTTTAAGAGCATCGTTATCTCGTTAAAGAAGTTGCTCAAGTCTCCATCTGCACAAATGGCATGTCCATGAGGGACCACATTGTCATTTTGTTTCGTTTAGTTTATATAGAAATGTAGTATCAGTACATCATAAGTCGAAAATCCTGAAGAGGATTCTAAGTCAGGAGCTTAAAGGGCTTCAGATTCAAGGAGTCTGAGACTCCTTTTAAATTTGTAAGTTTATGACAATTTTAATTTGAGCGTAAGTTTCTTATATTGGTATTATATTATGATAATATGATAAAATGACATCTCCATAGAAATAAGTTGTATTTACAAGGATAAAATAAGTTTCTGTAGAGGTTCTTTATGAAACTGGTTGAACTGGCTGGTCCCATCGGAACCGGACCTCATGTCGATTCAACTGAAAAAATGGTTTTTAAAACTTGCTGGCGGGATATGGGATATACCCCACATGGGCATATTTCGTTAAGGAGTTCTTAAGTGTTGTCCATAGGAATAAGTTGGTCTTTTCAAGGATAAACAAGTTTCTGCTTGTAAGAATGTTGACCGGACTTTTGTTGACTATAGTGGGGCGGTTGACATATACAAGAACAAATAACAAGGACATGTAGTGTAAACGTTGCAAGACAAATCATGCATAATTACATCGTTAATCATTTTTCATAACATAATTATAGAAGATATTGGTTATAACATCGTCATATAAATTACCTGGATCAACATGTGTAACACATAGGAAATTACGTGGTATATGCTTTTTGAAATAAAACCTACTCCTATAATCTTTTTACGTACAGTTCATGTGAAATTGACAAGGCATATATATTAGACTAATTTTGATAAGCAACGAGTATGTTTTCTTTTCTTTTTTCCTGCTAAAGATTACTATTAAAAATTTAAAAACATTTATAATGATGGAACTTTTAAACTAATACATCAAACCAATTAAAACAGCTCGCTAAAAGAAAACATGCTAGAACCAAAACATAAATAGACCTTAGTATAACTCTAATCGAACCACAACATAAACCAATAAGAAAAACTAAATGGAAAAGACATAATTAAACAAGAATGATGAAAATGAAACAAGTAAACAACCACATCTAACAAAGAACTAACTACAATAAACAATTAAAAAGCTAAATTAGCTAGCATTCGAACCACTCTTTTGGTTCTTTTTATTCGACCGTGACACAAACTCATCTACCTTATTAATGCGAACCCCTTTGTCGTTACAATTTAGAAATGAATAAGTTAAGACGTTGGAAATGAATAAGCAACGAGTGTGTATCTCGAACATGTAGTCTTTATATCTAGAAAACCCTTTAAATTTCTTTGACAATTCTTTTTAGCCGACATTCTTGAAAAATCAAAGATACAACTATCTAAGCATCATGTACAACCTCATTAAAAGAAGTCAACGTCATTTACCAATATTCCTCACTGAGTTAACACAATTCAATTTCATCACACAAAAAATCACAAACACAAGTTTAACAAATCAAATCAAATCAAACACTCCTCAATTTCACCCCAAATTAGTAAACCCTAATTATTCATCAAATCAAAAAATGACATCATCGATGATGATAAGCGATCTATTCTTTCAAGCTGCTTTCATACTCATCGTCATCTTCATGTTCTTATGGATGCTAAACATTCCTCAAAACCTCTACGATAAATTCCAGTTCCGTGATCGATCAAGTTACGCCGCCAGGCGCCACTTCGTTCTCGGAGCTGATCTGCTATCAAAATCTCGATCCGCAACCGATCACGCCGCCGCCGTAAAACTAGCGATATCCGCCGCAGAAGAAGCCGATAAATCGATCGCGATCAATCCAAACGACGCCGTTTTCCACTTTTTAAAAGCATTAGCGCTTGATGCACAGGGATTCACGACGTCGGCGTTAGACGCGTTAGATGTCGCGTTATCGCCGTTAACGTCGAAGTCGTTGTGCGGTGAAGAGAGAAGTAGTGCGTTGTTTAAGAGAGCAGAGATTAAAATTAAAATTAAAGTGAGTGAAGCGAGAGGTGGATTGGAGTCGGCGGTGAGCGATTTGGAGGAATCGGTGCGGTTGAACGGTGGTAACGCGGCAGCGTTACGGTTGTTAGGGGAGTGTTATGAGAGGAAAGAGATGAAAGGGGAGGCGATGAAGGCGTATATGGGTGCGATAAAGCTCGAGCCACATAATGCTGTGGCTCGAGCTGCTTTAGTGCGTTTGGGTTCGACCGCTTGATCGGTCTGACTCAAACGTGTTAATGACGTTTTTAACCGCAATTATGTTGTTGTAATTTGCTAAATACGCGCCATAACTTATGTTTAGTTAAGGTTTTGATTTTGTTGTGACCTAATAATTTAATTATGGGGATTAATTCGCTTATAGTATTAATCAATTTAATGGCAATAATTTACTGTTCTCTTTGATCTTATAATGGTTGATCATGTAACAAGACTCTAAAGATATTGGTTTAAACTTTAGTAGTTGGTATACCCAAGAAATCTCATACCTCTGTATCTCGCAATAGGTTACATGTTTGGAGGCGGTGACCGAAATGATCGGAGATGGTCAAGAATATTCTGATTAGGCCGTGAACAACAATACATACACGAATAACGTGAATAGTGAAAAATACCTCCTTTTAAACTCCCTTATCATAGTCGATAAACTCTTGGCCAATAATATAAAGTTCTATAATCATAATTGACGTAGACATATATCCCTATTTTGACAATACAGAACAAAGATAAAACATAAAATGGCATATTTTAGTAAATATAACCCAATGACAAATGTACAAGCTACTTTTATAGTTACAAGTACAAAAGTCGTTGATAAACTCAATGAATTGGGATCAAAAGTAAAACTGATAGGATTTAGTTTGAGTGCTTAATTAAAAAAAAAAAAAATTGATAGATTGTTTTATCTCTTACAATCATGAAAACCCGATCGAAATCTGAAAATTTACGAGGGTGTAAAACAATTCGAATTAACTTATTATATTGGATCGAATATATTAATATCTTTGAGTAATTGAACTTTGGTGATGACCGGTCTCTGTAGGTAGTCTTTTGAGCAAAGTAATGTCTTATAATTGTGTGTGTAATGAGTGACCCAAGGACGTATTTATAGATGCCAATAGTTTGTTTAAGGGAATGATGACGTGACACATGTCCCTTTCACGATTGTAACAAACTATCGTAACAAACTTTCCCGAATGATTCGGGCTGACGTGGCACAGGCGTTCTATTCGTGTGTTAATGCCTAAATATCTTTGGTATCCGTGTTCAGGCTATAGGGTATCCTACACACTTGGCCAAGCAAAATGGCTTACGTGTAAACATAACCTTTAAAATCATCAAGTGTTTCTTCACGGCATCCTTCATCCGGATGGTCTCTTATATGAGTTGTACGTTAGAGTTGCTCCAGACACTTTGTGATGACCCAGAAATTTCCGACCAAATTTAAAACTTAATCTTTATATGATTTCGACAAGATAAGCAAAGTCTGTAATATTGATTCTCAAAATTTTTGAACTAATGTTATATATTCAGTTAACCTTTGACTATTGACCAACGATTCACGAACATCTATTTGTAAATAGATATATATATATATATATATATATATATATATATATATATATATATATATATATATATATAATAAGTTGAAATATTAATTATTAAAATTAATTATAAATAACTTGCAATGTGTATTTAAAAACTGATTTATGTATATTAAATAAAGATATATACATATATATAATTTCAAGTTATTTAGTAAACGGTAGTAACATTCGTTTATTGATTCGATTGATATTTAGATAAGTTAACTAAAACGTTTAAGATGAAAAAGTAAAACACTAATTTGCTACAGTATTTTCGAATTGCTACAGTACCCGAAAAGCTACAATGTTTTCGAAAACCACTATTTGCTACAGTAAAAATCATTTTGCTACAGTTAAACACTATTTCAAAATGAAAATGTATGTGTATTTTACAAATGTTATAAAATATAATATTAACTTAGATATAAAACGTTTTGATATTATTAATTACTCTCTCCAATAGTCCACAGACAAAAAATACGCAGTTTTAGGAAATCCCACTAACTTCATTTCTCCACCAATGAAATATCTTCTCTCTCTAGATCCACCAATAAAATATCTTCTTTCCTTTCTATTTATGAAAGTGGACTATCAGAATGAGACAACCCAAAATGGAATACTGTCCTATTGGAATGAGACGGAGGTAGTATATTTTATTTGATAACGAGATGTTGATTTAAGGAAGCAAATGACCAAAACACTCAAATGATTAAGTTATACTTTGGGTAATATAGTTTATCATTGATTAAGTCTAATTATTGATAAATGTACACGTCGCGAAACGTAAAGTACAGGTTTTCTAAGCATACGAAAGGACGTTCGAAAAACCGGAACTGGGACATAAGTCGAACGTAAACGTACAAGACATCGGAACCTAAATTACAAGTTAACTAGGCACGAGAATATAATATAATATAATATATAATTAATTAATATAAATTATATATATTATATATAATTATTTAATCATGTCGACAATCTAAGAGTTAAACGAATGTGAGCTGTCATGGGAACCCATGCGATCGCATGGGATTTACCTCTTCAAGCCATGCGATCGCATGGCAGGTTTGGTGAGGCCAGGTTCTATAAATTGCGCGATTTCTGGCTCCAGCTGAATCTATCTCTCTTCCTCTAGTATTACTCCGTAATATTTATTTAATTTATTTTATTATTATTATTATTATTATTATTATTATTATTAATATTATTATTAATATTATTATTATTAGTAGTAGTATTAAGGTTATTATTATTAGTATTATACATAAAATACTATGACGAGGTTATGAGCAAGTTATTTCAAAACGAGTTTTTAAACGGGTTTAAGCTAAGGAAATTATGGGTTATAGCTATGGAAGTTATGGGTATTACTTGAGGGTTATGACCATGAGTCAAAGGTCAAACCTAGTGTTTATTATCTCCGTTGCGTCTACGTACTTTCCTGCAATATTGAATCACAATATTGATACGTAAGCATTTATACCTTTTCTTTTATATATTAATAGTGTATCCATGTCTAGTGCTCGAGTATACATGTTTGTGCATGCTTGTATGCTTTAATTTTGTCGTTAAACAGTTTATGATGAATCACGAATTTGATACATATGCTACTGATATATAGTATATGATATGCATGTCGTTGGAAAGCTATCGAAAAATTTGTGACGACCCGGAAATTTTCGACCAAATTTAAACTTAATCTTTATATGTTTTCGACACGATAAGCAAAGTCTGTAATGTTGAGTCTCGAAAACTTTAGAACTATGTTCAATTACCCTTCGACTATTCCCAATGATTCACGAACAATTATATTTGACTTGATGTGCATATATAATTATATAAATATTGTTATATTAATTGAAAACGTTAACAAAGTATTGGATGTATGATATTTTACATGAACGTATTTGTTTCAATATATGTTTAATATATTTATCGACGGAATTAAAAGATAATATCAAATGATAGAATTATCAGATACATTGTAATATGATTACGGGTCTATGTTATGAGGTCCACTATGATTTAAGAAATCTATTCTTTTTGACAACATTCAGAAAATGGTAAAGTTATTTATAAGTAAGAACAAATGTGTCAATTAACGAAAACTAGACAAGGGTTAGTGGAGATTCATGTATAATTTCCCATTCATGTTTTATAATATTTTCCTCGTGACCTTGATAAGATAACTATGTTAACTTTCATTTTATTTAATATGAAAGTAAGAACGTGGAGTGTAAATAACTTAGATGTTGGATATCGACAAGTTAAGTAACTCGACAATTTTCATTAAGATGAGTTCATACATTTATTTAACTTTTGGACTTTATCTCATGCTTCACCAACAGACTGTAATTTAAAAACTTGAAACCTATTATGAATATATAATTCTACTTTTCTAAAACGTTTTATGATATAACGATTTCCATTATTTTAACCTTTTAACAAAATGATTCTTAAATATATTTAGTTTTGAAAAATAAAATTATCATATTTATTTGATTTAGTTTCAAACGTACAAAAACGTTTTCAGTTTAAAAAGAACTTTATTATTAAAACGTATATAACTTTATAAATATCCAGAACCACTTTTAACAACTCATTACTTAATCAGTATGATAAAGATAACGATATTTATATTTTATTTTATTAAATATATATAACGATTTAAATTAATATTATATATATTTATACGCGTATTATACGTACATAGTTTTATACTTTTACTATAATTTAACTTTACCTTTACTTTACTTTTACTTTACTTTAACTTTAATAATTCACTTTAATAATTCATACTTTAATAATTCACTTTAATAATTCATACTTTAATAATTCACTTTAATAATTCAAAAATCTATTATAAATAGAATTCAATATGTTTCATTATTTCATAGAAACTTGAAAATATATTTCTCTAAACTCTCTCAATCGATTTACATATATATATTTACTCCGTATTATTTCAAGATATTATTAGTATACATAAAATACTACGACAGAGTTATGTTCAGGCGATTTCAAAATAAGTTTTCAAACGAGATAAAGCTAAAGAAATTATGGGTTATAGCTATGGAGGTTATGGGTATTGTTCGAGGGTAGTGCTCGTGAGGTCAATCTAGCGTTTACCTTTTCCGTTGCGTCTACGTACTTTCCTGCAATATTGAATCACAATATTGATACGTGAGCATTCATATCTTATCTTTTATATATTAATAGTGTATCCCTGACTAGTGCTCGAGTATATATGATTATGCATGCTTGTATGCTTATTTTCTTCGTTAAATAGTTTATGATAAATCATGAATTTAACACATATGCTTCTGAGATAAGGTATATAATATGCATGTCGTTGGAAAACTGGTGAAAAATTAATAACTTTTCAATTAGAAAGCATATGGTTTCGATGAACGAATTAAAAGATATAGTCAACTGAATTATCATTAATTTTAGTATTATTATTAAAATGATTATTATTATTACTATCGTCGTTATTATCGTCGTTATTATTATTATCTAATTATTATTATTATTATTATCATTATCATTATTAAGATAAGTATTGTCATTGAAAATTGTTATTGTTATTATTATTACTATCGTTATTATCATTAAGGTTATTATTAGTATTATC